>NC_053154.1:252940302-253240302 GCF_016835505.1 Polypterus senegalus
ATTCATATGTGCATTGCAGGCAGATCTGATTGAGTCTGCTGCTAATTACATCATTTTGTACTACCATAAAATCCTGTTTTTGTGAAGGGCTCTGTTTTCAAGTGTCACTTTTGTTCAAAGGTTGCAGTATTCACTTACCAGTGCTGTCAAAAGCACTTTGAGTTTTATACACTCACTGGGAGTATAAAAATAACATATTATCATTAATGAAGCAAATCACAGTGCCAGCATATGTGAGTCATACCGATTTAAGCTCCTTTTCATGTCTAATTTTATGTCTTTCTATTCTAACAAGGACTTGCTCACTGAGCTGTCAGTTTTAACTGAAGGCAAGATGGCTGTGCAGATGCTTTTAAAGTGTACACCTGCATGAGATTTTGATGGCTCTTTTTGATATCTCATGCTTTAATGGAGTGACTGTTCTTGCTGTTGCCGCTGCTGCCATTGCTCCCATAGTAATAAAGTATAAAAATATATGTACAAATGTGCTATACATGTAACACCCATAATCATCACCCTAAGGTCAAATATACTAAAATACTTTTTTAAATACGAATATTCAAACCTTACTTTTTGGATAGTTTAATTGACCTATGTTATTGTGGCTTTTAGGCCATGGGTAACCTCACAGGTATACTGGGTGTTTTCTTTTGGGCCAGTTTGTTAATTTTTTTATGTTTCTGTTAAATGTTTTTCTGTTACTTTATTATGATTATTTGAAAGGCTTTGACCTCAGAATTTTGCTTTATGAGTACTTTGTATTAATAATTTAAGTGTGAAGTAATGAAAATCTTTTATAGTTTATTTTTAAGTTGTAATTGTAGCATTTAGTGACTGTGTTACTAGGTTCCACTGCAGTATTGCTAGGGATTGCTTCCCAAAATGCATTATCTGCCACACCATGTTCTGTTTTATAATCCAGGGGGACATTCAGTGCAGCATCCCAGATTCTAGAGCCAATAGTCAAATAACATCAGCTTGAGCACTTAGGGATCAAATACCTTCAGATTTTTGATTCAGAGTAATTTTTGTTTTATTTTTTCATACCAGTTGAATCTAGATTTTGGTAGCAACACGCCTATAGGTTATAGTACAGTTTCTAGTCTAGATTTTGTGTCAGCACACTTTAAGAATATTATTTAGTTTTAAATCAAGATGTTGATGATACTTCACCTTCAGGTTATAGATCACTCTTGAATCTGGAATTTTTGGTGGCAGTACGCTTTGTGTTTTCAACTTCTGATAATTCTCATTTTGGCATTAATCACCATTTCACACTTTCGTTTTAGGTACAACTTCATTGCCTTATGAATTTATCTACCAAACAAATTCTATTTTTGTTCTCCCAGTACTTTATATCTTCTGGTTCATGACCTGTAACATTCCACTTTTCAGCTTTATTTAAAGTTTTAGTATCTTGGTATAGGTGACAGACATGTCTTATACTTAAGAAGGCCCCACTCATGGACATCACTTTGACTGACAGTAACAACCAAATTATTACTGAAAGACTGCTGAATGACTTACATTTTATTCATTATTATATGTAGTCATTTATGTTAACTTTTATCCTAGTAGTAAATGGCATGCATTATGAAATGTCCTATGTTTTCCACCAGGGTGCTTTATAGCCAACTCTATACAGTATGTTGTACATAATTACACACCCTTGCCTCCACCTGGGTCCCCATTCATAGCAGTCATGTCAAATTAAAAAAAAAATTACTGATGTGTGAAAATTTCCCAGTATAACATAAGTACACATAAAGAAAGACAAAATAGATAGTAGTATAAACCCATAAGCCTCACTTCATTCCAGTGTGTAATTATGGAAACTATCATTAAAATCAAATCAGAAGATTTGAATTAAATGTACTTGGGATTTGATTCTGCCAAACCAATGTTTTACACTTCTTTGAACAGGAGTAATAAACAACTCAACACCTACTACAAAATGTACTTGGATTTTTTGGTATGAGTCTGTGGTGAAGATTAATGTTTATGATAGAAGACTCAGGCCTCAATATTAATTTACAAAAATGGGTTAATTGGCCTGTGATTGAACTGTTACTTTACTCTTACATACAGTAAAAGTTGCTTTGAAGATGTCTTTAATGTCATATACAAATAATTGAAGAGTACATTAATTAAGGATGTTGCTTGCATTCTAATTTGTAAAATCTAAATCTTAAGAAAATGCACTGTGATTAATATGTTTAGAACATTTTTAGGACACTGGTTTGCCATTCTAGTTGCCATCATACCCTGGGCAACTTCTCAATGGCCTAGTGACCTTTCACAATAATTTTAATTGGCTAAATGCAATTAGGCTTTTAAGAGGTTGAAATGTCCATAGCCCTGGATAGGGTAGTGCCTTGGCATAAAGGAAGTTTTTGTGCAGTGCAGGTTGCTATTCAGGCAAAATGTTTGATTTTGCTAGAAACTCATTAAGTCTTGTTCTAGAATGTTATGTATTCTGTCTTTAGTAGGCTGATGCATGTCTATTCTTCTGGAAACGCGAGAAAAGTAATTATGCAATGGAAAAGTATGTTTGCTTAACATATTACTTTGATGTATTTTTTCCAGGTGTCTTTTCCAGTGTCTTTTTCTTCTCTAGGACAGTGACATCTTTTTAGCAAAGTCTGTGCCAAAATAAGTTTTTCTTTAGAGTGGTTTAGTATTTAGTACCACTCATGCCACAGCTACAATTTCTGAGGTGGGCTGCCTGACTTGAATAATGCTGTGGTAAAGTCAGTATCCTTCAGTGTACAGATGTAGACATGTAAGATGCATGGTATGTTCATATATTGTGTGATTTCACATGTGAGCTTCTGTATTACAGGTTAACTAAAATGACTGGATGATGGCACTCATGATGCATCAGTCTTTAATGATATGTTTGTTTCATTTAATCTTCTTTGATATGAAGATTTAAATCCATTTAATATGGAATTTTACAACTACCCAGTCAGTTGCTAAAGCTCTTTTGGAAAGGCTTTGACATGCTTGCTCAGACTACATAACTTATAAACATTTATAATGTTGATTTTGACTGTATACTTTATAAAAGTGTAAAATATTTTGCAGTTTTCACAGAACCCTTCCACTTGTCATTGCAGTAAAGAATGTATACACTTTAGAAACCGCCTAATTTGCAGTTAACATAAAGCAATCTCTGAACCATAATTAAGTCTGAATTTTGAATTTGCTGGTGTATTATATGGCTTTTTTTAATTTTTTTCACCTTTTTTCAAAGCTGACTTTTCTGTCAACTGATGAGATATATTGTACAGTATATCACTCTGTCACATTCTAACTTTTTTACAGGACCATGGAATACATTAAAACTCCTGAGGGTTTCATTTTCTGTCATACCATAGATATTTAAAAAAATGTCAGTATTTTCTGAATAACCACTGGTGATCTAGATGAGGGATTCACTGATAACAGCAAATTAAAACAGACAGTTAACCTTGAGTTGTTCCATGATCCTATTACAATCCAATTGAGATAAGGGCACGCATGAAAAGACTTTTTTTATTCATTGACAATAATAACATCACTGTATTTTTAATTGGATTGTTTTATTGCTTAACTGATTTTGAAATGACAAGAAAATAGTGCCTCTTTCTATGAAGCATTTTGCTTGTCTGTATTTTTTGACAACTTTGTATGTAACATTTTCCCTGGGACTATAAAGAGGCCCTTTTTTTCTTCTGGAAATTTGCATATGTGGTTCAGCCCCTACTAATTTTCAAAAGTCCCAGATTTGTAAGACTGTCTACCACCTTCCAGTATTGTGTGAATAGAACCAAGAGGCAAACTTGCCTTGCTGTGTCAATGCCCCTATCTCTAAAGGCAAAGTAATTAACTTATTTAAACAAACTGTGTGGATTTATTCTCGTTTTTTCAAAATAATCCTTATTTTTGCATCTGTGGAAAATCAATACACAAGTATAGAACATACTGTAGTTTATGAATTTATTGACAGTCTTTGATTTTTTTATAAACATACATGATTTTAAATATTTTTCGATAGTAACTTTTACACCGTAGTGCTAGTAGACAGTATAAAAATCTAAACACACTGAATTCCAAAAAATATTTGTTTTTAAGATAATTGGCTTATATTCTTTTCATAATTCACATTTTTTGTAATACTCCATCTACTGTAAAACAGTGAAAATTACTATACACTTTTTGTTTAAAATAGCTGGAATAACTTTTAAATTGAGAGTAATGTTAATAGAGTACAGGTTGGCTATATGAGTAGATTCAATATGAATGGAGCATTTAAAATGAAGTAAAACATTCACATGATTGAAAAATCATTTCAGTTTCTTTGGATGAAGTGAGTTTAGGGCAAGTTCTTGCTTTAATGGCTCTTATTTATTTTGTGAATCATTTATGTCATTATAACTTTTTTCATAACTTATAGAATATTTCACTTCTATGCAACCCTATTAAGTTATGGGGAATGGTATTTTTAAAATGGTTTAAATTTGTTGCTGAAAATAAATTACCTTGTGTTCATGTATGCATGAATTGGGTCCAAGGTGAACCAGCCCCTGCCTAGATTCAGTTTCTGCCTTGCGACCAGTGTGGATGAGATAAGATCTCCCTCTTAGATTCGTGATTGGATTAAGTACTTTGTGATTGTTCAACTCTGAATGTTTGTGTCTGTGTGTTTAAGCGCTCAAGGAGGAAAGACACAAAATGTATATACTGTATAGAGTGGGGAAGTTCTATGTGGGTTTCATTCACTTCTGGTTTTAAATGCATGTCATTTCTTGTAGTATCTCATGTGTTTCATGCACCATATCAGGCTTTTTTTGCTCAAGCTAGTACAGTCACATTAATAAAAACTGAAATAGTATGATCTTGTGCAGACAACTGCAGGCAGCGCACTGCAAAATAACACAGTAATCCTCAATCAGTTGGAATTGGTGTATCTATACATCCAAAAGAATTCTTTTACAATTCAATTATTGTTTTCCTGTAAATATGCATGGTACTGTTACAATGTGATCTTCTTCTTCTTCTTTCAGCTGCTCCCGTTAGGGGTTGCCACAGAGGATCATCTTCTTCAATATCTTTCTGTCCTCTTCATCTTGTTCTGTTACACCCATCACCTGCATGTCCTCTCTCACCAAATCCGAAAACCTTTGCTTATGCCTTCCTCTTTTCCTCTTCCCTGGCAGCTCTATCCTTAGCATCCTTCTCCCAATATACTCAGCATCTCCTCTGCATATGTCCAAACCAATGCAATCTCGCCTCTCTAACTTTGTCTCCCAACCGTCCAATCCTATCCATCCTCGTCACACCCAGTGTAAATCTTAGCATCTTTAACTCTGCCACCTCCAGCTCTGTCTCCTGCTTTCTGGTCAGTGCCACCGTCTCTAACCCATATAACATAGCTGGTCTCACTACCATCCTACAGACCTTCCCTTTCACTTTTGCTGATACCCGTTTGTCACAAATTACTCCTGACACTCTTCTCCGCCCATTCCACCCTGCCAGCACTCTCTTCTTCACCTCTCTTCCACAATCCCCATTACTCTGTACTGTTGATCCCAAGTATTTAAACTCATCCACCTTCGCCAACTCTACTCCCCGCATCCTCACCATTTCACTGATTTCCCTCTCATTTACACACATGTATTTTGTTTTGTTCCTATGGACCTTCATTCCTCTCCTCTCAATAGCATATCTCCACCTCTCCAGGGTCTCCTCAACCTGCTCCCTACTATCACCACAGATCACAATGTCATCAGCAAACATCATAGTCCATGGGGACTCCTGTCTAATCTCGTCTGTCAACCTGTCCATCACCATTGCAAATAAGAAAGGGCTCAGAGCTGATCCCTGAATGTAATCCCACCTCCGTGTTGAATGCATCCGTTGCTTCTACCCAGACCTCACCACTGTCACACTTCCCTCGTACATATCCTGTACTCCCGACTTCCTCATATAATACAACAGCTTCTCTTGAGGCACCCTGTCATATGCTTTCTCCAGGTCCACAAAGACGCAATGCAAGTCCTTCTAACCTTCTCTATACTTCTCCATCAACATCCTCAGAGGAAACATTGCATCTGTGGTGCTCTTTCTTGGCATGAAACCATACTGCTGCTCACTAATCATCACCTCACTTCTTAACCTTTCTTCCACTACACTTTCCCATAACTTTATGCTGTGGTCCATCAATTTTATTCCCCTGTAGTTACTGCAGTCCTGCACATCCCCCTTATTCTTAAATATCGGCACCAGTACACTTCTTCTCCACTTCTCAGGCATCCTCTCACTTTCCAAGATTCCATTAAACAATCTGGTTAAAAACTCCACTGCCATCTCTCCTAAACACCTCCATGCTTCCATAAGTATGTCGTCTGGACCAACTGCCTTTCCATTTTTCATCTTCATAGCTGTCCTTACTTCCTTCTTGCTAATCCATTGCACTTCCTGATTCACAATCTCAATATCATCTAACCTCTTCTGTCTCTCGTTCTCTTCATTTATCAGCCTCTCAAAGTACTCTTTCCATCTGCACAACACACTCTCCTTGTTTGTGAGTATGTTTCCATCTTTATCCTTTATCACTCTAACCGGCTGCACATCTTTCCTAGCTTGGCCCCTCTGTCTAGCCAATACAGGTACAGGTACAGGTCCTTTTCTCCCTCCTTAGTGTCCAACCTCTCATACAACTCATCATACGCCTTTTCTTTAGCCTTCGCCACCTCTCTTTTCACCTTACGCCTTATCTCCTTTTACTCTTATCTACTTTCTGCATCTCTGTGACTATCGCACTTCTTTGCCATCCTCTTTTCTTTATATAGTTTCTTGTATTTCCTCAGTCCACCATCAGGTTTCCTTTTCCTCCTTCCTCTTTCCAGATGTCACGCCAAGCACCCTTCTTGCTGTCACCCTTACTACATCTGCTGCAGTTTCCCAGCTGTCTGGAACTCTTCAATACCACCCAGTACCTGTCTCACCTCCTCCCTAAACTCAACCTTGCAGTCTTCCTTTTTAACTTCCACCATTTGATCCTTGGCTCTGCCCCCACTCTCTTCATCTTCTTGATCTCCAACGTCATCCTACAGACCACCATCCTATGCTGCTTAACTACACTTTCCCCTGCCACCACTTTGCAGTCTTCAATCTCCTTCAGATCAGCTCTTCTGCATAGGATGTAATCTACCTGTGTGCATCTTCCTCCATTCTTGTACGTAACCCTATGTTCCTCCCTCTTCTTAAAATACATATTCATCACATTAATGTCCATCCTTTTTGGCAAAATCCACTATCCTCTGACCTTCTTCATTACTCTCCTTGACACCATACCTTCCCATCACCTCCTCGTCTCCACTGTTCCCTTCACCAACATGCCCATTGAAATCCGCTCCAATCATCACTTCATCCAACTCACTCCAAAAACTTCTTTCTCACCCATTGCACACCAAACTTGCGGTGCATATGCACTAACAACATTCATCATCACACCTCCAATTTCCAGCTTCATAATCATTACTCTGCCTGACATTCTTTTCACCTCCAAAAAACTCTTGACATACTGTTCCTTCAGAATAACTCCTACCCCATTTCTCCTCCCATCCACGCCATGATAGAACAATTTGAATCCACCTCCAATCCACCTGGCCTTACTCCCCTTCCATTTAGTCTCTTGCACGCACAATATATAAACCTTCCTTCTCTCCATCATATCCGCTAACTCTCTCCCCTTACCAGTCATACTGCCAACATTCAAAGTTCGTACCCTCAGTTCCTTTCTCTTTACTTTCCTCCTCTTCTCCTGCCTCCAGACATGTCTCCCCCCTCTTCTTCTTCTCCTTCAGTCAACAGTAGCCCAATTTCTGCCAGCACCCTGTTGGCTAACAGTACTGATCTGTAGTACTGCTAACCGGGGCTCCCCCGATCTTGATTTGGCAAAATTTTACACCGGATGCCCTTCCTGACGTAACCCTCCCCATTTATCCGGGTTTGGGACCGGTACGAAGAAACACACTGGTTTGTGCATCCCCTGTGGCTGCGTTACTGTTACAGTGTGATCTATTAGCAAATATATTGGGTGACTAGCTTATTTTGTGCATTGTTTAAACAGAGTACAGTGGAACCTCTAGATATGATCACCTCTGTATACGAGAAATTCAAGATAAGAGGAAAGTTTGAGCGAAAAATTTGGATCTAAATACGAGCATTGGCTCGCGTAACCAGCCACGAGCCAGGCTGTGGTTATGCGTGACGCTTTTCCCAATCCGCCTCGACTCGGGATTCACCTAAGCTGACGCTGCCAGCCCGTCAGCTCACTCAGTGTTCCTTGTTCTCCCGTAGCGTGAGGATCTATGCGTTTGAGCGCTTGTGATTTCATTGTTTCGCTGTAGCAGTTCACCATATAAGCGTATCCAAAAATATTGCAGACATGCAGACAGATAATAGGAGACGATTGCCCTCAAGAGGAGTACTAGGGTGTTGTACCGTGTTAGCCATTATGAATGTAGAGAAAAGCCAAGCAAAATGACACCTTTTATTGACTAACTAAAAAGATTAGAATATGCAAGCTTTGATTACATCTTGCCTGAAGAAGGGGCCTGAGTTGCCTCGTAAGCTTGTATATTGTAATCTTTTTAGTTAGCCAATAAAAGGTGTCATTTTGCTTGGCTTTTCTCTACCCTCAAGAGGAGAGAGAGAGAGAGTGAGCGAGCAAGAGAGATAAGGAGAGAGAGAGAGGTGAACGAGTGAGCGAGCAAGGGAGATAAGGAGAGAGAGAGAGAGGCGCGCAAGTGAGCGAGCAAGAGAGATAAGGAGAGAGAGAGAGGAGCGAGCGAGCAAGAGACATAAGGAGAGGGAGACGCGCACGAGAGAGAAGAACCATCAGCTCAGTTATGATCACATGACGCTCAGCAGACAAAGTGTATCCACACTTATTTATCAGTGTTATTTGTTAGGAAAATTGATTTTTATGTTGATATTTTTGGGGGTGCGGAACGGATTAACTGGATTTCCATTATTTTCAATGGGGAAGTTTTGTTCTAGATACAAGAAATTCACTATACAAGCTCAGTGCTGGAATAAATTAAACTCATATCTAGAGGTTCCACTGTACTTTGTTAGGAGCAAACACTCCTCATGTTGTTCAGGGTAGATTTATATTTAACTATCCCTTAAATGGCTTCATTTTTACCACTACAAAATTATTTTTTTCACAGTGCAGTGACTGTCTGTGTCAGCTAATGGAGCTGGACAGTGCAATCTATCCCATCTTTGTTGTTGAAGAGAACAGATTGATTATCATGCCAGTTAGCAATAATCCACTGTGTCAATGTTGGATTTTTTTCTTCATTTTATTTCAAAATAGGTTGCTTTTTTACCTTTGTATACATTTTATCTTTAAAAAATTCCACGCTTATTTTTTAAAGAGACGTGTATTCTCTAGTACTGAACCATATTCAGCAGACTTTTAAGACATGCTTTACCCACACTCTCTTTTTAAAATTAAATTGTATCTCAATGAAGGAATTTGAGTTGTGCCCAATAGGGCATCAGACCAACTGTGAAACAACATCCTTAAAAAATAAACAAAATGTCAACTTCACACCCAATAATGATTCTGTATATTGTTGATGTTCTTGAGATGCATGTACAGTATTACTTTAGTGAGCATTCAAATCATCTTCTAGAAACATATGGTTTATTTTAGTGTGGTTTTGCTATTTTGAAAGCCGTCCAGTTGTCTATTCTACTTCATTAATTTACTACATACAAAAAGAAAAACCTTTCACACTGGTACCTATTTTTCTTGTAAATATAATTTGATAACCATTTGAGAAGCTATAGCCCATGTATCACTTTTGACAGTGATGTTGATGATTATACAAATTACATACATAAAAAAAATTGCATTAATTCTCAAATCTGTTGCCTGCATACATGCTGCTAGTATTATGACCATCAATAAACTGTTAATGTCTTCTTAAGAGAGATGTGTCTAAAGGGTTTTTTATACTTTTTTTTAAATTGTGTATAGTTTTCTATATACTTTTATAACTAATTGTGATGGGTTACTGTGCTGGCACGGAGATACTGGTGAAAAGGGGCCATAAAGAGGCAGAACAGAAAGTCAGCCCTAATAAGAACTCAGACTAGTTGTAATGTCCCCTTTTATGGAAGTATGGGTAAACAACAGATGGAAAAAGTAGTAGGAAAGTAAATGTTGTTACTAGCACAATTTAGAGAGAATTGTGGCCTATGAGAGAGTATTCAATGCCCATCCAGGTTGCTAGGAAGCAGGTATCCCACCAAACATTAGAATTACCTACCCCTTTCATAAATAGGCGTTATAAGGTTATAAGAGGACCTGGGTAAATTCACCCAATGTGTCAGATGGAGGCACAGTTGCTTTGGATGGTGTGAGTGCAACCCTGTGTACCTAGCACTTGGCCCTTTAAGTGCATATTGAGGCTCAGGGATACAGGGAGACATGGGGCTGCTGGAGTGAGCAAATATAAGGAAGGCCACAGGATTGTCTTGTATCATTTCTAAATCTAGAAATTATCCTAGGAGTTTGCCATGGAAATGACTCCAAGCTGTGATATTAAGCCACCTTACCAACACCACTGCAAAACTGAATGTGGTATTAGGAGGTGAGTTAAGACAAATGTTTGTCAGAGTACAGAGACTTTTGGTGTATCACCATTATCAATGAACAAGCTGATGACTGGAGAGAAAGAGATCCAAGCCTGCTAGCAAGGTCCTGAGAGAAAGCAGTATTTTGTCTTCTGCATATTAATATGTTATTTTAAGTTAGCATTTGTACTTACTTTTTTACCTTGCGTTAACTTTGTTATATAATAAACACACATACTATAGTAATTCCTTGGAGTCATTGGCTCATTTAGGAGTAGGAAGTGCAATTATAGCATCTCGACTGTCACCTAATATAAATGTGTAGCCCTACAGATATATAATGCATATTAAATAAGGAAAAAATATATAAGTAGACAATAGTGGTTTAATATTGCACTGTGCCATACTGTAGACTAAAATAAAAAATCATTATGGCAGAATGGACCATATGGTTCTTTAGAATTAACTTTGACCAATCAGTAACAAGCCTCATCAACAAGTTTATATATGCTATGTGTTTTCATATTATTGTTAAAAGATTAAAAGATTACACTTTATAATTAAATTTAGCAAAATTACACTAAGGTATAAAAGTCAGTTTTTAAATGTTATTCCAGTAGAAGAGTCTATATAGTAAAATTTCTCTGTTGTTTACACATCATCATATATGTTTTTATCTTTTTGTAGACATACATTTTTGAAATAATTAAATCTTGGAATGAAATATCAATGATTTAATTTCCGAGCAAGACTATGGAAACAATTTAATTAAACATTTTGTGAGGTTTAACTTAATAAAGTCGGAAAATCCTGTGGCTTTTTCAAGACGGTAAATACATACATAAATACATGACTTTTTATATTGTTAATTTAATTCCATAACTATCTGATTTGTGTATGCTTGGAGAGAGATGATGTGACTGGTCAACTTTGAGTTGGAACTATTTTACTGTAACTAGCACTGTATTTCAGTTAAATGAGATAATTAGAAACAATCGCAAGATTGCTCCTTAATAAAAACACTATATGTAAAATTGATAAAGAAACAGAGATTTGGCAATCATTTTCTAAATGGAATTGTTATTGTCTCTCCATCCATCTATCCATTTTGTAACCTGCTTATCCTGTTCTGGGTCACAGGGACCTGGAGACTCCCTGTACAGCAGTGGCTGCAAGGCAGAAAAAAGCTCTGGAAACTTTATGCACACATCCACAATTATTTATGCAAGACAATTTAGAATCTCCAGATAACATAAACTGCACATCTTTGGGGTGTGGGAGTAAAACCCATGCAGATACAGGGAAAATGTGGATGCTCCAGATGGCAAACACCAGCTAACATTGTAACACGTTTCAGACACATTTGTTACCTATTTATCTGTGGCTGTTCCACAAAGGTGAGGACATGAGTTGCACTGAATAATCACTCCAAAAATAAAATTTGAGATAGTGTTTGAAAACTTCAACATATGCCAGACATTCTGGTAGGTAAGCTAATGATTTTGAGATTAAACACTAGATAGCTAGATTGCACAAATGTACAGTTGTGGGGCAGCTAAAACATGTTTCCTTCACACTTAACTGGGATACAGTCTTATCAATGAAAAATAATTATTCTAATTCATGCTGCCAGTCCTATCATATATACTGATATACTGTATATAATTCTGGTTGTGCCCAGGAAACATAGGAGTAAACATCTGATCACATATGTGTAATATCTTAAAAAACCACACAACAAAAGCAATTTTTACAGGAATTTCTAAAAATCTATATATACAGTATAATTCACTAAGGGCACGCAAGACAGTGAGCGCAAACATGACAGCGCACGCAAGACAGAGAGCCACGCGCGCCAACTCACAGAGCCCCGCCCACCAACTCTAAGACCATGAGATACGCTCGACAGAGCCCCGCCCTCCAGCTCTAACTAAGGGCACGCAAGACAGAGAGACACGCCCACCAACACAGAGCCCCGCCCACCAACTCTAAAACCATGGGATACGCACGACAGAGCCCCGCCTGCCATCTCTAATCCTACTTCCACGTCTACTGTCGCTGTCGATCAAACAGCAATAATTAGCAAACAAACAAAGATAACTGGCAGTAACAGTGCAAAATTCACAATTGGTATGTCAGTTTGAAAAGATAAGTTTTGAGGGTAGTTTTAAAATGTGTTATTGAATCGAGCTGATGTATATGAGAGAGAAGAGAATTTCCGAGTTGAGGAGCACTATGAGAGATGCTTGAGCTCCCATAACACAGAGTTTGATGTGTGGTACAGGAAATACAGCTGCAGAAGAGAATCAGAGTGAGCGGGAAGAGTGTCAGTCTGTAGGAGATCAGTGAGGTTGTGGAGAGCTTTAAATGTTAAGAGTGGTATTTAGTATTGTATTCTGTAGTTAACAGGGAGCCAGTGAAATTGAGAGAGAATAGGTGTAGTATGTTCAGTGGATTTAGAACAGCAGGTTATTATCCTGGCAGCAGAATTTTAAATAAATTGTAAGCGATGGATATGTTTTTGTGGGATGACAGATAGAATACCATTACAGTAATCTCGGGACTCGTGCATTAACCAATACTTTAGTACTGTGTTGCATAAGTACAGCACGAAGTCTAGAAATGTCTAGGAATTATTTAATAATAATAATTATAATAATAACTATTATTATTATTTAATAATTGCCATTATTATTGAATAAATGGATGTCAATAATTGCATGTAAACGATTCGCCAAAATCTGTTGTATGTAAACGATACTGTTTAAAACGTTATTGTTTTTTCATCAGAAAACCCGGTTTCCACGTCTACCTGTATTAGTTTAAATGGCACTTTTACCACTTGCAATAGGGCGGACACACTGACTTATCGTGTCGACTGGGCAACACAGTAAATGCGGCGTCTATCTATATATGTCTATGTTTTCCGTAGCCTGCTACAGGAAGGTACTCTCTCGACCATTGGTATTGGTTTCACTCCTTGCTATTTTCGTTATACTGCGACGGTGGTTTCCTAAGCCTTTGTTATACTGAATTCCTTTCTCACCGTTTTCCATTCCTATTCTTAGACCGCCATATGCTACGGCAGGCTTCGGCTAGTATGTAATAAACTTTGATAGAGGTAACTGATTTTACAAGGGCGCCCTGAAAGTGGTGTCACATGTGTGAATAGGAGGCAGCTGAAGGGCTTGGAGATGAATGATAACACATCTGCCCAGGGGGTGGCGGGGTGCACTAACGCTCTTTCTAAGTTCCCTGCAGACCTTTCCCGGGAAATCCCACCAGGAGCCACCGCCTTGACTTGGGACACCCCACTTCCGGTCCTGGCCCTGAGGATAACATCACTTCTGGCCCCGGGCCCGAGGACGACATCACTTCTCCCCTTTCCAACGTCACCAATTTTCAAACTTCCCGTGTAGGTAGAAGGCTGACCCCATCTTCACGAAATTTGGTAGGTGGCTTCCCTGCGCTTAACAAAACCGATGTACGTACTTATTTCGGTGGTATGACGCCATTGTCAGCTGCCATATTGAATTTTCCAAACATCACTAATTCTCCAACTTCCCGTGTAGGTAGAAGGCTGAAATTTGGCAGGCTCGTTCCTTACAGCTTACTTACAACAATTAAGCAGGTTTCATTTCGAAATTCTACGCGTAACGGTTATAACGGTCAACAACGTCCGCCATGTTGAACTTTCTTATTTACGGCCCCATCTTCACGAAATTTGGTAGGTGGCTTCCCTGAGCTAACCCAAACCAATGTATGTACTTATTTCGGTGGTATGATGCCACTGTCAGCTGCCATATTGAATTTTCCAACATCACTAATTCTCCAACTTCCCGTATAGGTAGAAGGCTGAAATTTGGCAGGCTCATTCCTTACAGCTTACTTACAGAAGTTAAGCAGGTTTTATTTCGAAATTCTACACGTAATGGTCATAACGGTCAACAACGTCCGCCATGTTGAACTTTCTTATTTATGGCCCCATCTTCTCGAAATTTGGTAGGCGGCTTCCCTGCGCTAACCGAAACCAATGTACGTACTTATTTCGGTGGTATGATGCCACTGTCGGCTGCCATATTGAACTTTTCAACAGTCTTTGTTACTTATGGGCCCATCTTCAAGAAATTTGGTACACGGGTTCCCAACGCTGAGTCCTACTTGCGTACATATATATGTCCATAGCCTGCAGCTCGGTCACCGTGTGAGGCGGCGTTGGGTCGCTCATCCCAACGCCTCCCACGTTGTTGGCTGCCTGCCTATATAAGGCCGTCCGTCGCTCCGGTCTCTACATTCCCTTCCTTGCTTCGCCACGGGATTCAAGTCTCCCTGCTGATAACTACAGCCTTTTTATTTAATCCACGGCTTCTCCGCTGTTTTATTGTTCATTTATTACGATTATAGTTATTGTGTAGGTATTTTAGACTTACTTTACATTGTTCAGGTACCCATTTCCTTTATCATTCCAACCGTACCCCCATTAACATGTCTATCGAGGTGATCACCATCGATCAAAGAACTGTCACTTACTGAGTGGTTTCCATGCCTGGAGATACCACCTACCTTTTCCATTCTCTTTGTTACATATTGCACGGCCATATCAGGCTCACTCTTGATATCCGGAGGACCATTGTGTCTTATGTAGTGAATGACTGGGACAGGTTCAAGGTGTGCACTGATGACGGTACAGGAGATTATTATAGTACACAGGAGCACTAGAAGAGTGAAATGCTTAAGCCCTTCACCTATGGTTCTGCATGTGAGTTGATGGCCGCCGCTGAATTGTTCGGTTGTCACTTTCAAGTGTACTGAAATGGCCAAATATTTTACACCTTTCGACAACTGCCAATGCCTCTTAAACATCTTAGATTGACAGGTGACGATTTCAGTAGTGGACACTTTGATGTCTATGAATGTTTAAACTCTCAAAAGCTGGATGTGAAGTTATCGATGAAACTGGTTGTATGCTTACAACGCTTGACAGATGCCGAATGTCTCTTCAACATAAGTCCTGCAAATACTGTCGTAATTGAAACAAACCATGAAACTCAAACTGATTATGACAGCAGCAATCCAAGCTGTGAGATTTGAGACAAGATTACTGTTCACATGGCCAACTGTAAGTTACATGCTCAAGAGTAAGCTCAGCGCACAGCTTGGTCATATTACAACCGGAGGGCCGAACTGACAACGTGGTATACAAAGAGATCCTTAACAAATAATTATTGGTATATTTTCCCTCAGTTTAAAAAGGTTTACTTTTCTTTGTAATAAAAATTTTATGGAAGTACTTCGCCGTTGCGAAGCGTGGTTATTTTTGCTATATATATATATATATATATATATATATATATATATAAACTGCTCAAAAAATTAAAGGAACACTTTGAAAACACATCAGATCTCAATGGGAAAAAGAAATCCTCCTGGATATCTATACTGATATAGACTGGGTAATGTGTTAGGAACGAAAGGATGCCACATCGTTTGATGGAAATGAAAATGATCAACCTACAGAGCCCTGAATTCAAAGGCGCCCCAAAAATCAGAGTGAAAAATTATGTGGCAGGCTAGTCCATTTTGCCAAAATTTAATTGCAGCAACTCAAAATTGTACGCAGCACTTTGTATGGCCCCTGTGTTCTTGTATACATCCCTGACAACATCGGTGCATGCTTCTAATGAGATGACAGATGGTGTTGTGGGGGATCTCCTCCCAGATCTGGACCAGGGCATCACTGAGCTCCTGGACAGTCTGAGGTGCAACCTGGTGGCATTGGATGGACCAAAACATAATGTCCCAGAGGTGTTCTATTGGATTTAGGTCAGGAAAGTGTGGTGGCCAGTCAATGGTATCAATTCCTTCATCTTCCAGGAACTGCCTGCATTCTCTCACCACATGAGGCCAGGAATTGTCGTGCACCAGGAGCCACTGTACCAGCATAGGGTCTGACAATGGGTCCAAGGATTTCATCCTGATACCTAATGGCAGCCAAGGTGCCTTTGTCAAGCCTGTAGCGGTCTGTGTGACCCTCCATGGATATGCCTCCCCAGACAATCATTAACCCACCACCAAACTGCTCATGCTGAATGATGTTACAGGCAGCATAATGTTCTCCATGGCTTCTCCAGACTCTTTCACTTCTGTCATGTGCTCAGGGTGAACCTGCTCTCCTCTGTAAAAAGCACAGGGCACCAGTGGTGCATCTGCCAATTCTGGTATTCTATGGCGAATGCCAATCGAGCTGCAAGCTGCTGGGCAGTGAGCTCAGGGCCCATTAGAGGACATGGGGCCCTTGGGTCACCCTCATGAAGTCTTTCTGGTTGTTTGGTCAGAGACATTCACACCAGTGGCCTGCTGGAGGTCATTTTGTAGGGCTCTGGCAGTGCTCATCCTGTTCCTCCTTGCCCAAAGGAGCAGATACTGGTCCTGCCGATGGGTTATGGACCTTCTATGGCCCTCTCCAGCTCTCCTAGAGTAACTGCTTGTCTCCTAGAATCTCCTCCATGCCCTTGAGACTGTGCAGGGAGACACAGCAAACCTTCTGGCAATGACACGTATTGATGTGCCATCCTGGAGAAGTTGGACTACCTGTGCAACCTCTGTAGGGTCCAGGTATCGCCTCATGCTACCAGTAGTGACACTCACTGTAGCCAAATGCAAAACTAGTAAAGAAACTGTCAGAAAAGATGAGGGAAAAATGTCAGTGGCCTCCACCTGTTAAACCATTCCTGTTTTGGGGGTCATCTCATTGTTGCCCCTCTAGTGCATCTGTTGTTAATTTCATTAACACCACAGCAGCTGAAACTGATTAACAACCCCCTCTGCTACTTAACTAACCAGATTAATATCCCATAAGTTTCATTGACTTTATGATATACTCTGATTAAAAAGTGTTCCTTTAATTCTTTTGAGCAGTATATATATATATATATATATATATATATATATATATATATATATATATATATAGATATACAGATATACAGTTAGATAGATATATATATATATAATGTGTGTGTGTGTGTATGTATGTACAGTATGTATGTGTATATATATATATATATAGAGAGAGAGATATAGATATATATAGATATATATATATAGATATATATATATATAAATATATATATATATATATATATATATATAATGACAGCAACACTCATAACTGTGACAAAACAATTACATTGACGATCATGTTACGTTATTTTCAAGATGTTTCCTTTTCTTTTTCATTACTTCTTTAACACACTACTTCTCCGCCGCAAAGCGGGTATTTTGCTAGTCTATACTAATAAAAGGTGAAGCCCTCACTGACTGACTCACTCACTCACTCACTCACTCACTCATCACTAATTCTCCAACTTCCCATTGCTATGTTAGGTAATTTGAGGCTGATATTCAATGACAAACACTGAGGCCAGAAGTTAACTGCACAGTAGGCTTTTACTAAGAACGTTCTCTGTAACTGCTTGTCCAAGATCTCTCTTAACCCCACTCTGGCGCCCCCTTCTGCCTGGGAATACTACCAATCATTGTTACATTTATTTCAATACATAACATTTCCCTCCCACCTATTTATAAAACCACAAAGACTAAACAGTCAAAATGAGCAAAACTACTATAACAAAGCTGTAGTTCACTGCCACATATCCAGAATGGAGCAGTTCTGCTTGAAGGTAACTATTTACATAAATACATTGTACTGTTTCAACTACTTTATAACATTTAAAGATTTAAACGATCTGGAGGCTTAGATACTCGCAAAGGATAGCGTCTGCCACTGCTCTCTGTAGGTGAAGTTGGAGGTGCATATGTCTGAGGTTCACTAGTTTGAGGAACCATGTCTGGAATGACTGAGCCTACTCCCGTAGGGTTATGCCCTGCATCGACTGTATTATTCTCTAATGTTACTGGTGACATTGTTACCAAGTTGGAAGAAGGTGTCTCTTCTGGCTGTGTGGCCTGTGGAACACTTTCATTTGCTCGGTTGAGTAGTAACTGGTCTGCATGCCGTTTCCAATCTTCAGCATTCCCAACTTTTACACTGTAGGAAACTGGTCCCAACTGGGAGGTTACCACTCCAGGTGTCCACTTTTCTCCCCTTCGGTAATCCCGGACCAGCACTGGGTCACCCACATTAAATTGTCTGGATTTCCGGTTACTGTGCAACAGCTGAACATCTTGAGACTGACTCACTGTAGAAGCCACATTTGGTTTAAGCACATCTAGCCGTGAACGTAATTTGCGACCCATAAAAGCATAGCTGGAGATTCCTGTGTTGTAGCATGTGGAGTATTGCGATATGAGAGTAAAAACGTGTCTAGTCTTTGCTGTACTAAAGCAGATCCTTTTGATGCCTTCAAAGCTTGTTTGAAAGTTTGCACAAAGCGTTCTGCAAGCCCATTGGTAGCTGGATGATAGGGAGCAGATCGTATATGTTTAATATGGTTGGTTTTCATAAAATATGCAAATTCATCAGAAATGAACTGTGGGCCATTGTCACTAACAAGGACTTCAGGTATCCCATAACGACTAAAAAGGTCCTCATGACATGAACAGTCTTACTAGTTGTGACACTATCCATTAGTTGAACCTCAGGCCACTTTGAGTGGGCATCGACTACTACTAAGTATATATGGCCTTCATAAGGCCCAGCAAAATCAACATGAATTCTCTGCCATGGCCCACTTGGCCATATCCATGGGTGGAGGGGCACAGGGCTTGGAAGATTTTGAACACGCTGACATGACTGGCAGTTGTGTACTTGTTGCTCAATCTGGCTGTCGATACCTGGCCACCAAACATAACTGCGTGCCAAGGACTTCATCCTCACTATACCCGGGTGGCTGACATGTAGTTCTGACAAAACACGAGGGGTAATTTAGGGGGCACAATTACTCTGCTCCCCCACATCAGGCATCCTTGTTGTACGGTAAGCTCCGTTTGTCTGTTGATGAAAGGCTGTAACTCATCATTATCCACCAATTGTTTAGGAAAATGTCCCAGCAACACCATATCCATTAGTTTAGACAATGTAGGGTCCAACATGGTCTCTCTACGAATTTCTGCACTACTCACTGGTAGTAATTCCATTTGTTTTATGTAAAAAATGTCAACTGTGTTCTGGTTCTCCTTATGTTTAATTAGTAAGGGCAAACGAGAAAGCCCATCAGCATTAGCATTGAGAGCAGCCTTCTTATATTCTATGGTGTAACTGTGGGCTGCTAATATTAATGCCCACCTCTGCATTCTGGCAGCTGCCATAGACGGTACCCCTTTCTCTGGGCTAAAGATTCTTGTCAGTGGCCGATGGTCTGTGAAGAGAGTAAACTTCCGTCCATATAGGTATTGATGAAACTTCCTGACCCCAAACACAATCCCAAGGGCTTCTCGCTCAATTTGTGCATAGTTCTGTTCAGCCTTACTCAGTGTTCTGGATGCAAAAGCGATTGGTTTCTCTTCACCATTGGGAAAGACATGGGAAATGACAGCTCCCTCACCATATGGAGAAGCATCACAAGCCAGGCGGATGCTTAGTTGTGGATCGTAGTGCGTTAGGACATTTTGAGACACCAACTGCTCCTTAGCTTTCTGGAATGCAGATTTACATGCGGATGACCAATGCCAGCGTTTGTCTTTGCAAAGCAGCTCATTTAATGGGGTCAAAATGGTTGCAAGATTGGGTATGAATCGCCCATAGTAATTGATGAGACCAAGGAAAGATCTCAGTTTAGTTACATTATCGGGGGCTGGAGCCTCTAAAATAGCCCTAACCTTTTCAGGTGACTTGTGCAGTCCTGCTGCATCAATTTTATGACCCAGGTACTCCAAGGTCTCCTTGAAAAATTCACATTTTTCTTTTTGGACACATAAGCCAAATTCTTTCAATCGCCCAATACTCTATCCAAATTCTGCAGGTGCTCTGCATCATTACAGCCTGTAACCAATATATCGTCCAAGTAACAATGCACATTGGAAAGGCCTTGTAACACCTGATCCATCGCCCGTTGGAATATGGAAGGTGCTGAAGCAATCCCAAATGGTAGACGATTATAGCAGAACAACCCCTTTTGGGTATTGATGGTGAGCAGTTTACGTGATTGTTCCTCAACCTTTATCTGTAGTACGCCTGTGCCAAGTCCAATTTGCTGAAACGCTGTCCCCCAGCTAATGAGGCGAACAAGTCTTCAATGTGTGGAATTGGATAGTGTTCCACACAAATGGCTGGGTTTAAGGTCACTTTAAAATCACCACAAAGCCTCACAGAACCATCTCTCTTTACAACTGGCACCACAGGAGTGGCCCACTCACTATACTGCATAGGTGACAGCACACCTAATTCTAGCAGGCGGGACAGCTCAGCCTCTACTTTGGATCGCAGCGCATAGGGTACAACCGAGCACGACAGAACTTTGGCTTATGTTGTGGTTTCAAAGAAATGACTGCTTCAATGCCCTTCATTGTCCCCAAATCTTTACTGAAAACTGCAGCATGTTTTTGTATTATGCTCTTCAAAGTAACTTGCTGTACTGACTTAATCTCTTGCCAATTCAATTTAATTCTTCTGAGCCACTCTCTACCAAACAGGGGTGTATAATTTCCTCTGATAACATATAATGGAAGGACAGCTAACTGTTTGTTCAAAGTGACTTTCACATTAATAACTCCTTCAGGGATATTGGTTCCCCAGTGTAAGTCTTCAAAACTACATCAGTTGTCTCAAGAGGCACGTGGCTCAGTAATTTCTTGTATAGTTTTATTGAAATTAATGACACTGCTGCCCCTGTGTCCAACTCCATCTCTACTTCTGTGCCTTCTATTTTAGGTTTCACACTAATGTGTGACTTCTCCCCTTCTTGGATCAGCTTATGTAAGGCTAATTCTGTGTCAGTTTCGTTACCTGACGCTTCACTGGACACCTCCTGCAATATAACGCGATTTACAGGTCTCTTTTTAGGATAATCCGATCGCCGTTGTGACTTCCCTTTATACTGCGCTCCCTCCTCTCTCCTTATAGATTCCTTCTGTTTACATACTCGCGCTGCGTGGCCCTTCTTACCACAGTTATGGCAATCCTGATCTTTGTACCAACAATCACTGTCACTGTGATTAACTCTTCCGCATCGTTTGCATTTCCTTATCTTATCTGAAACCGATAGCTCATTCACTTTTAAAGATCCACAAAGCTGCTGCGATTCGCGTGCCACCATCTCCATGGAAATTGCGATTTCGACTGCTTTTTTATAGGTCAACGCTACTTCAGTTAACAGTCGTTTCTGTATCGCTTCATTATTTAGTCCACAAACAAATCGATCACGCAATGCTTCCTCTAAGTAAGCGCCAAATTCACAGTGCTCAGACAGTTTCTTTAAGACAGCAACATATTGTGAAACCGACTCCCCCTCCGCTTGGTTCCTTTTGTGAAAGCAAAACCTTTCTGTTATTACCAAAGGCTTTGGAGAAAAATGCTGCTGTAGCACTGCTTTAATCTGGTCAAACGTTTTGTCCTTTGGTTTCTCCGGTGCTAAAGACTACGCAGCAAGCCATAAGTTGTACGTCCAATTACAGTTAATAGCACTGGCACCAGTTTGTCCTCCCCAATATCATTAGCTAATGCAAAGGTTTCGAAACGCTCAATATAAGTGGTCCACTGCTCCACATTTTCATCAAAATCGTCCATGTGCCCCAGCGTCGCAGCCATGTTGCCACAATGGTTTTCTTTATATAAATATACTGAATAAAACTCCCGCTGCAGTCATAAACAGACGAACTTACGCACTGGGAATCAACTTTATCCTCGTCGCCAGTTTGCTATGTTAGGTAATTTGAGGCTGATATTCAATGACAAACACTGAGGCCAGAAGTTAACTGCACAGTAGGCTTTTACTAAGAACGTTCTCTGTAACTGCTTGTCCAAGATCTCTCTTAACCCCACTCTGGCGCCCCCTTCTGCCTGGGAATACTACCAATCATTGTTACATTTATTTCAATACATAACACCCATGTAGGTAGGAGGCAGAAATTTGGCAGGCTCATTCCTTACAGCTTACTTGCAAAAGTTAGGCAGGTTTCATTTTGAAATTCTACGCGTAACGGTCATAACTGGAACCTAGTTTCGTCCATATCTATACTAATAAAAGGTAAAGCCCTCACTGACTCACTCACTCACTCACTCACTGACTCACTCATCACTAATTCTCCAACTTCCCGTGTAGGTGGAAGGCTGAAATTTGGCAGTCTCATTCTTTAGAGCTTACTTACAGAAGTTGGGCAGGTTTCATTTCGACATTCTACGCGTAACGGTCATAACTGAAACATACTTTCGTCCATATATACAGCTATAGCCTGCAGCTTGGTCGCTGTGTGAGGCGGAGTTGTGTCCGCGTCATTACGCCTCCCACGTAATTGAGTGCATGCCCGTATAAGGTAAATATTCGCAGGTGAAGGACTGTGCTTAGCATATTCATAAGTGTAGCTACTGCGGAAATCAGCATGCCTCCAATGTAATTGAGCTAAATATTCGCGACCACAACCTCGGTATACGAACAAGCCAGTTTCCCTTTCGGTTTGTACATGTTCAGTCTCTCCCTGTGCATTTCTTGTGCAGCGAACAAGACAGAGAGCACGAGACAGCGCGACACACACACACACACTCTCACACACACACACACACACAGGCAGCGGAGAGAGAGACAGATGCACACACACAGTCAGCGCAAGCACACGCACACAGGCAGCGCGACACACACACAGGCAGCGTGAGACAGATAGAGCGACACACACATAGGCAACAGGCAGCGCAACAGAGATAGCGCAACACACACAGAGGCAGCGCGAGAGATACGTTATTTTTAAAATGTTTCCTTTTCTTTTTCATAACTTCTTTAACACACTACCTTTCTTCTGCGAGGCGCAGGTATTTTGCTAGTCTATACTAATAAAAGGCAAAGCCCTCACTGTCTCACTCACTCACTCACTGAATCACTGACTCACTCACTCATCACTTATTCTCCAACTTCCCGTGTAGGTAGAAGGCTGAAATTTGGCAGGCTCATTCCTTACAGCTTACTTACAAAAGTTAGGCAGGTTTCAATTCTACGCGTAATGGTCTTAACTGGAACCTACTTTCGTCCATATACTGTATACGGCCATAGCCTGCAGCTCAGTCGCCGTGTGAGGCGGAGTTGCATCTCGCATCATCACGCTTCCCACATAATTGAATGCCTGCCCATATAAGGTAAATATTCGCGGGTGAAGGACTGTGCTTAGCATATTCCTAAGAGCAGCTACTGCTGAAACCCTCCCTCAGCGAAAGTACGAGAGAAACTTTTAAGTGCCGGGTCTGAGCTAAAATTAAATAAAGCCCTGGACATCGCAAGATCGCACAAGATATTCGCGAGATACAAGTTTAATGAGAAGATGCAGGATATAAAGCCTCGATGCTAAAGACCTGGCGAAGTCATGGAGAACATGGAAGGATGAGTTCACATTATACACAAAACTTGCAATGCCGGAGGCACACTAAGGTCAGATTATTCCGTTATCTTATTGGAGAGAGCGGCAGAGAATTGTGTCAGGCGCTGACCAGTGATGTAAGACCTGATGAGTTAACCATGAGCTTGAGTGGTTGGCCGTCAGGGCCCGCAAGGCCTTCTCTGCTGGCCTAAAAAAATATCTGAATCACAAACTGATGTTAATTATATTTTGTCCATGAATACTTATTAAATAATTCCAAATAGTCTGTCCGCTTCCTTTCATAGCTTTTCCGATGGTTGTGCTGCTTCCAGACATGTATTTTCATATTAAAGCATTTAACCAATCACATTTCAGCCATCATTTGTTGCCAGGCAGAGAGGCCTTCACAATCCGTTCTGCATGCTCTCTAACACAGAATAAATGTCGATTAAACTGTTGCTTCAACCAATCATATTTTGAGTTGGTGTCAGTGGGGCCCTCTAGCAGGCATACGGCAACGTCACTGTATTCAGACCCATTGACTGGATAGAAGCCGATATGAGGAACTCTACAAGGCCACTGAACGCACCGCAGGCGCTCAGAGCGCAAGATCCTCGCGCGCACTACCGCCAACTCCATGGCAGGATTCTGGACAATATTATTTGCCAGACACAGACCAGATTTCAAGACCACGAAAAACTGATTTTTGTCACTCTCCTCGACCCCCAGATGTTTCGGGAATATAAGAAAAATTTCCCGCATGCAGCCTTCTCCAGTTTAACACAAGAGCCACGGAGCAGTTTTTGATCTGCCACGGCTAAAAACAGAACTGACTGTAATGTAAGCCATGGATGATTTTGCAGGAAAATCTCCCACTGATCTATCTCCTTGACTTCCTTCATCAGAAAAATCTGAATGAGAGTATGGGGCAGTTGTTCACATTGGTATATTTGGTGGTGACCATTCCCGTGTACACTGCTTCTGTCGAGTGGACATTTTTAGCCCTAAAGCGAATTAAAACTTATGCCAGAAATACGACAGGGCAGGTTCGACTTTCAGCATTACCTTCGATGGCGATAGAAAGGGACTTTTTGATGGAACTGAAGCGCACTGATAATATGTACGATAGAGTAATTGAACTGTTTTTGAGGAAAGAGAGGTGGATGAATTTTGTTTACAAATAATCCGAATTTTTGGTGAGTAAAATGTTGCGATTTTCCTAAATAATATTGCAAGTTTATGAGTTATTATTGATGTTTTTTATGTGTGTCACGGCTGTAGCTGCAGTAGAAAGGAACTTGTTCACCCCTGATTTGTCTATTCAATAAAGGCATTTATTGTGGCTACAGGAGTTATCTATCTGGGATGCAGCGGCTCTTTATACTGTATTTCTGCATATTAAGATGGTTTTTATAACCATAAATTAGTTTTTGAGGGGCGGGTTGATTCAGACGGAGCACTACTGAAGGCCTAGATGTGAAATGCATGGTCCGCCACTGGACCAGATGATGCATAAATTTGATGAACATTACAACCCGAAAATAAATGAAACTGTAGAGAGGTTCAGATTATACTTCTCCCAGTAGGTCTCTCTAAATCCTCCGTGCGGGAACATTATCATAAGACTTAACAATCTTATTGTTACACCTCCACGTGCACTGAACCATCCTTATTTCGAAGTATTACTTGCTTTACCGCTGGCTGCTTCTTTTCTTTCACCTTCCTAGCTCTTTATTTAAACAGTTTTTCTTATCACTTTTCTGCTCCTTTGCTGTCTTCTCCCTTTTCGTTCAAAATACACGCCTCCTTGCCTTTTTACAGTCAGCTCCGTTTACGTCACACCATGGTACGTTTAGCACAAGTTAATACCGGGAATGCCTGTTAAACATCTTACATTCACGAGTAGCGATTTGCGTAGTGAACACTTCAACAACAACAACAACATTTATTTATATAGCATATTTTCGTACAAAAAGTAGCTCAAAGTGCTTTACATAATGAAGAATATAAATATAAAAGACACAGTAAGAAAATAAAATAAGTCAACATTAATTAAAATAGAATAAGAGTAAGGTCCAATGACCAGGGTGGACATAAAAAACTCCAGAAGGCTGGAGAAAAAAATAAAATCTGTAGGGATTCCAGACCATTAGACTGCCCAGTCCCCTCTGGGCATTCGATGAATGAAACCTGTTATCTTTACAACGGTTGACAAACACAGAATGTAACTTCATAACAACACGTCCTCCAAATACGAACCAGATTGAAAGAAATAATGATAATCAAATCCTTGATGACAGCAACACTCATAACAGTAACAAAACAATTACATTGATAATCAGGTTATGTTATTTTTAAAATGTTTCCTTTTCTTTTTCATAACTTCTTTAACACACTACTTCTCCATTGCGAAACGCGGGTATTTTGCTAGTCTATACTAATAAAAGGCAAAGCCCTCACTGACTGACTGACTGACTCATCACTAATTCTTCAACTTCCCAATTAGGTAGAATGCTGAAATTTGGCATGCTCATTCCTTACAGCTTACTTACAAATGTTAAGCAGGTTTTATTTAGAAATTCTACGCGTAACGGTCATAACGGTCGACAACGTCCACCATGTTGAACTTTCTTATTTATGGCCCCATCTTTACGAAATTTGGTAGGTGGCTTCCCTGCACTAAACGAAACCGATGTACGTACTTATTTTGGTGGTATGATGCCACTGTCGACCGCCATACTGAACTTTCCAACGGTCTTTGTTACTTATGGGCCCATCTTCAAGAAATTTAGTATGCGGGTTCCCAACACTAACTGAATCCTACTTACGTACTGTCACATGCGGCTGGGGGTGGAGCGGTGCAGACCGGAGGGGCGCGACAGCCTCAAAAGGGGTGCCGAAGTAGTGCGTCCCAGGGTGCCGTGAGGGGCCCTGGGTATGTAGTAGGACCCACTCTGGGGACGTACTGCCCTCTCGGGACGTGTCGCTCAGATCGACGTGTCTTCGCTGGCAGTGGGGCACTGTTGCATGCGGCTGGGGGTGGAGCTCAGCCGGGACGCCCAGGAGGACCAGAGGAGGGCTTGTGCCTCCTCCAGACCATGAGGGGGCGACCGCCCTGGTTGTTTTGGGGGACAGGCGGCGACCCGGTGCCTGAAGAACCCTGGACCTCAGCACTTCCGCCACACAAGGAAGTGCTGGAGGGAAGAAGACTGGGGACACGCGGAGGGCTTCCAGGTGCGCAGCCGGCACTTCCGTCACCCGGGGGTGTGTCCGCAGGGGATTGCCCGGAAAGCAGCTGGAGCCTATCCGGGTTGCTATTTAAGGGGCCACCTCCCTTCCGTCATCAGCTGGAGTCGGGAGAGAAGGAAGGACTGAGTTTGCTGGAGGAGGCAAGGAGGCGGCCTGAAGAGAATAAGGCATTGTGTGGCCAGGACTTTTGGGGTTTGTGTGCACTCTGAATTGTAAATAGTTTTGTAAATAAACGTGTGGTGGTGGAAAACAACATGTCTGCCTGTTTGTGTCCGTGTTACGTCCACAGTACATATATACGTCCATAGCCTGCAGCTAGGTCGCTGTGTGAGGCGCCGTTGGGTCCACCATCCCAACGCCTCCCACGTTGTTGGCTGCCTGCCTATATAAGGCCGTCTGTCGCACCAGTCTCTCTTCATTCCCTTTCTTGCTTCGCCACGGGATTCATGTCTCCCAGCTGATAACTGCAGCCATTTTAATGCGGCTTCTCCGCTGTTTTATTGTTAGTTTATTACGATTATAGTTATTGTATAGGTATTTTAGACTTAGTTTACTGTTCAGGTACCCATTTCCTTTATCGTTCCAACCGTACCTCCATTAATGCTATCGAGGTGATCACTTACCGAGTGGTTTCGATGCCCGGAGATGGCACCTACCTTTTCCATTCTCTTTGTTACATATTGCACGGCCATATCAGGCTCACTCTTGATATCCGGAGGAACATTGTGTCTTATGTATTGAATGACTGGGACAGGTTCAAGGTGTGGACTGATGACGGTACAGGAGATAATTATACTACACAGGAGCACTATAAGAGTGAAATGCTTAAGCCCTTCACCTATGGTTCTGCATGTGAGTTGATGGCTGCCACTGAATTGTTCGGATGTTGCTTTCAAGTGTACCGAAATGGCCAAATATTTTACACCTTTGGAAAACCACCAATGCCTCTTAAACATCTTAGATTCACAGGTGACGATTTGAGTAGTGGACACTTTGATGTTTATGAATGTTTAAACTCTCAAAAGCTGTATGTGAAGTTATCGATGAATGCTTACAATGCTTGACAGATGCCGAATGTCACTTCAACACAACAAATCCTGCAAATACTGTCGTAATTGAAACAAACCATGAAACTCAAACCGATTATGACAGCAGCAATCCAAGCTGTGAGATTTGAGGCAAGATTGCTTTTCACATGGCCAACTGTACATTGCATGCTCAAGAGTAAGCTTAGCGCACAGCTTGGTCATATTACAACCGGAGGGCTGAACTGACAACGTGGTATAAAAAGAGATCCGTAACAAATAATTATTGGTATATTTTCCCTCAGTTTAAAAAGGTTTACTTTTCTTTGTAATAAAAATTTTATGGCAGTACTTCACACCGCTGCGAAGTGCAGGTATTTTGCTAGTGCAAATATAAAACTCACAACAGCAAATGTGAAAAAGTTGGGAAAGAAAGGTGGTGACAAAGCTGATTTGAAATATGTGTTTTTACAATCATGATTTTTAGAAATTTTTATAAGAGAAATGTTGTAAATGAAAGTACCCTGAATAATTTTGGTATTTACTAATTCACATTGGACTGATAACATAATACTTGGATTTTGACATTTATTATTATTATGGATGTTTGTCTAACACCTTTATCCAACATATCTTAGCAGGCAAGGAAACATTATATGTTTTTTCAAATATTGTTTACAGCTGGGCTATAGGCAAGTTAATTTATTTGCTCAGCGTCGCACAGCAAGTCAGAGCCAGAGATTAAGCCAAAGATTTTTTGGTTTAAAGTCTAATGCCCTAGTAACTACATTTTTATTAGTATTTTTGGCAGTTTTGGGAGTTTATTTTTCACTTACCAAACACAAAATGTTAGTGAATGAATTTGGTATGTACACACGTTAAGATATATCTGGTAGTCAGTGTTGATCATATTCTTTATAAATCCCACAAAGAATATGTTCCATAATACAATTTCCACCAGTTGGTATTTACATGGGGAACATTTCCATTGAAGACAAAATTTAGGCCCTGACAATAATCTCTATTTACAAGCTCCCTTTTCTCCTAATCTTAATGATAGTGCTTTTGCCCAAGGTAATTATAGTTTTTTATAGGTAATAGTGCTGTAAAAATTTTAGTAAACTTAATTTACTTGTCGTTGTTTTGCCTGTAGAATATAATTAGAAGTAGTGTATTAATGTTTTTTTATTATAACAAGCCTTTAGGATAATAAAAGGATAATGGAAAATAGATTTAAATATAATGCTTCATTTTGTAAATGCATTAAGTCTGAAATACAGCTGAGGGTTTCTTTTACATAAGTGTTTTCTTTGAATGCCATCTGCTTTTTCAGAAATGAAACCTGACACACCCTGTAGTTGGCTTCTGTCTTCATTGCTCTGTACACATATGTGAACTTACTAAACATTACATTAATAAATGTTAAGGAATACTATACCACAGTATTTATATATTCATTGTGTAGCCCTCTTTTCCATTATAGGATAACTGCATTTACCTAATCCTAATCTTTTTAAATTAATTTTGTTTATTTCAAAGTTAAGCAGCTATCTATATGATAAGGAAAAATAATCATATTTTGTCTAAATATACTTGCCATGCATAAACACACTGGCAACATTGGGTGTTAAATGTTGGCATTGTTTTGTAATAGTTCAGTAGTGAGTATTTTGGAGTAACATATCCAATCTTGTCTTTTAAAAACAACAGGATAGATGTTAAGTGTAATATTTTACAGTCTGAGAAAGGTAGCGTTCATTTATCATACCCATTTACCACACCAGCAATTCAAACAACACATGGCAAAGCTACAGTATATACAGTGCATCTGGAAAATATTCACAGCGCATCACTTTTTCCACATTTTGTTACGTTACAGCCTTATTCCAAAATGGATTAAATTAATTTTTTTCCTCAGAATTCTACATACAACATCCCATAATGACAACGTGATAAAAGTTTACTTGAGGTTTTTGCAAATTAATTTAAAAATAAAAAAACTGAGAAATCACATGTACATAAGTATTAACAGCCTTTGCTTAATACTTTGTCGATGCACCTTTGTCAGCCATTACAGCCTCAAGTCTTTTTGAATATGATGCCACAAGCTTGGCACACCTATCCTTGGCCAGTTTCGCCCATTCCTCTTTGCAGCACCTCCATCAGCTCCATCAGGTTGGATGGGAAGCGTCAGTGCACAGCCATTTTAAGATCTCTCCAGAGATGTTCAATCGGATTCAAGTCTGGGCTCTGGCTGGGCCACTCAAGGACATTCACAGAGTTGTCCTGCTGAAAGATGAACCGTTGGCCCAGTCTAAGGTCAAGAGCGCTCTGGAGCAGGTTTTCATCTAGGATGTCTCTGTACATTGCTGACTCTGTACATTATCCTGACTAGTCTCCCAGTTCCTGCCGCTGAAAAACATCCCCACAGCATGATGCTGCCACCACCATGCATCACTGTAGGGATGGTATTGGCCTGGTGATGAGCGGTGCCTGGTTTCCTCCAAACGTGGCACCTGGCATTCACACCAAAGAGTTCAATCTTTGTTTCATAAGACCAGAGAATTTTGTTTCTCATGGTCTGAGAGTTCTTCAGGTGCCTTTTGGCAAACTCCAGGCAGGCTGCCATGTGCCTTTTAATAAGGAGTGGCTTCCGTCTGGCCACTTTACCATACAGGCCTGATTGGTGGATTGCTGCAGAGATGGTTGTCCTTCTGGAAGGTTCTCCTCTCTCCACAGAGGGCCTCTGGAGCTCTGACAGAGTGACCATCGGGTTCTTGGTCACCTCCCTGACTAAGGCCCTTCTCCCCCGATCGCTCAGTTTAGATGGCTCGCCAGCTCTAGGAAGAATCCTGGTAGTTTCGAACTTCTTCAACTTACAAATGATGGAGGCCACTGTGCTCATTGGGACCTTCAAAGCAGCAGAAATTTTTCTGTAACCTTCCCCAGATTAGTGCCTCGAGACAATCCTGTCTCGGAGGTCTACAGACAATTCCTTTGACTTCATGCTTGGTTTGTGCTCTGACATGAACTGTCAACTATAGGACCTTATATAGACAAGTGTGTGTCTTTCCAAATCATGTCCAATCAACTGAATTTACCACAGGTGGACTCCAGTTAAGCTGGAGAAACATCTCAAGAATGATCAGGGGAAACAGGATGCACCTGAGCTCAATTTTGAGCTTCATGGCAAAGGCTGTAAATACTTATGTACTTGTGCTTTCTCATTTTTTTTATTTTTAATAAATTTGCAAGTAAACTTTTTTCATGTTGTCATTATGGGGTGTTGTGTGTAGAATTCTGAGGGAAAAAATTAATTGAATCCATTTTGAAATAAGGCTGTAACATAACAAAATGTGGAAAAAGTGATGCACTGTGAATACTTCCCGGATGCATTGTATACTAACTAATTCACATATTCTATACATCAAGAGATACACTGTCACAATATCTTTAAAAACCTGTATGATAAACACACTAACTTGAGCAAAGCTCACTCTTAGTATGAGTTGGTTAAGATTTTAATACATCTATTCTATATATATAAAAGCCAAATACCACTGACTCACTCATCACAAAATCTCCCAAACCATGAGGACTTAGTACTTGAAGTTTGGAATGTACCCTTGGCCTATAGGTGCTCGCTAAGAAACAGTTTTAAAAATTTCATGGCCCAAGCATGACATTTTTTATAGTTTTTTAGACCTGTTTGTATGTCTGTGCACTTTTCACGAGAGAACCACTTAACGGATTTAGATTGGGTTTTTTTCAATAATTTGCTTGAACATTCCATTGATTTTGCGACTTTCTCATTGTGCTAAGTATCATAGTTCACTTGCAGTACCGATTTATTAGTGCAAATCCGAGAGCGACTCATCGGGCTGCGGGGAGGGGGGCGGGGCCCTCCTCACTCACGCGTCTGCCTCAGGCCGTAACCTTAACTCCGCTTAGTTGGCGAATGAGAGAACTACTTAACAGATTTAGATTTTTTTTTCTATAATTTTCTTGAACATTCCAGTTGATTTTGTGACTTCTCTCATTGCGCTAAGAATCATAGTTCACTTGCACGATCGATATATTTGCGCTAATCTGAAACAGAGGCTGCGGGCCGAGGGGAGGGGGGAAGTGATGACAGGAGTGGAGAGCTGGGCGGGGCCCTCCTCACTGTCCTATTTCAATAATACGCGGGTGAAGCAGCAGTAGATGGCTAGTACCACATAAAGGAAAAAATGGAGCTGGACATTTCTTTCCTGTTTTATTTATAACAATTTCTGTAATGAGCAGTTCCAAAATGTACACCTAGGCTACCTCTTACAGAGAAATATTTTGGAAAAAAATTAATTAATTATTGTGAAATGTGATAAAGAAACATACTGATATTAAATGTTATTAAATGTTTTTGTTGTGTATTTCTTTATTTAACTATTTCTTCATTTATTTGTTTTAGTGACACTGCACACAACATAAAACATCATGAAATGAAAATCATCATTTCTACCCATCATAGTTGAGAAGGTGGGATCTAATGAGTGCAGTTCTTTGAACAGTAAGGCATTACATAAATGTGAAAGGTCTGAGGCAAAACTGAGCCAAAAGCAGGCCAGTATCCTTATCAGCCTGCCCTGGAAAGGCAACACTTTTAGGCAATAACCTTTTTGTTGCTCAAACTGGGCCAAATGGGGATTCAAAAATTCAGCATATCTTTAAAAGTTTCAATATAATTATAAATTTGCTTCACAAGAGGGAAAATCATATAACACCAGCTTGCAAAAATTATTTCCACAAAGAATCTTTATAAATAAAGGGTTTGGTCACAAGAATCTGTTAAAATAACAAAATATTTCAAAAGAGTCACAATACGAAATCCAAAAGAATAATCCTAAGAAGCAGAGCAAAATAAGTTAATGTATGGTTGGAAGGACCACAGGAGAGTGTGTTGGTGAGGCAATACCTCCCCTGGGACGCTAGAGGGCAGTCCCCTTCGGCAGCTATGGCACCTCGGATTGCCGCAGGGCATCCCGGGAGATGGAATTTGGTGTAGCCCTGTTGGATTCCATGGGGGCCGCCAGGGGGAGCTGCAAAGCCCTACAGTGGACTTTCAGCACACCTGGGAGTGATTCCTGGTAATGCTGATGAGCCACTTGGAACACTCCCAGTATCAGAATAAAGGAGCTGCCTCACTCCATTCGGGGAGCCAGAGTTGGGAGGATGGAAGACGAAGCTTGCTGGGAGAGGAGAGGAGAGGAGAGGAGAGGAGAGGAGAGGAGGAGAGGAGAGGAGCATTGTGTGCTGGTACTTGGTGCTGTGGATTAAAAGGTGTGTTGTGTGGCAAACTCGTGTCTGCCTGCTTCTTTGTCAGATTAGGGCAGCTGGCACCCTGGTGGTACATAATATGTATATATATATATATATATACTCAGCAAAAAAAGAAACGTCCCTTTTTCAGGACTGTGTATTTCAACAATAATGTTTTAAAAATCCAAATAACTTTACAGATCTTCATTGTAAAGGGTTTAAACAATGTTGTCCATGCATGTTCAATTAACCATAATCAATTAATTAACATGCACCTGTGGAATGTTCGTTAAGACCTTAACAGCTTGCAGAAAGTAGGCATTTAAGGTCACAGTTCTAAAAACGCAGGACACTAAAGAGACTTGTCTACCAACTGTGAAAAACACCCAAAGAAAGATGCCCAGGGTCCCTGCTCATCTGCGTGAACGTGCATTAGGCATGCTGCAGGGTGGCATGAGGACTGCTGATGTGGCTAGGGCAATAAATTGCTATGTCCGCACTGTGAGCGCCTAAGACAGCTACAGGGAGACAGGAAGGACAGCTGATCATCCTCGCAGTGGAAGACCACGTGTAACAACACCTGCACAGGATCGGTACATCTGAATATCACACCTGCGTGACAGGTACAGGATGGCCACAACAACTGCCCGAGTCACACCAGGAACACACAATCCCTCCATCAGTGCTCAGACTGTCCGCAATAGGCTGAGAGAGGCTGGACTGAGGGCTTGATAGATAGATACTTTATTAATCCCAAGGGGAACTTGTAGGCCTGTTGTAAGGCAGGTCCTTACCAGACGTCACCAGCAACAACATCGCCTATGGGCACAAACCCACCTTCGCTGGACCAGACAGGAGTGGCAAAAAGTGCTCTTCACTGATGAGTACGGTTTAGTCTCACCAGGGGTGATGGACGGATTCGTGTTTATCGTCGAAGGAATGAGAGTTATACCAAGGCCTGTACCCTGGAGCGGGATCGATTTGGATCAATCCATTCCCCCCAGAAATGTCCAGAAACTTGCAGGTGCCTTGGTGGAAGAGTGGGGTAACATCTCACAGCAAGAACTGACAAATCTGGTCCAGTCCATGAGGAGGAGATGCACTGCAGTACTTCAAGCAGCTGGTGGCCACACCAGATACTGACTGGTACTTTTGATTTTGAGCCTCCCTTCATTCAGGGATACATTGTGAAACATTTTTAGTTTATGTCTTATGGTGTTGACTCTTTTAGTGTTCATACAAATATTTACACATTAAGTTTACTGAAAGTAAAACAGTTGAAAGTCAGAGGGCGTTTCTTTTTTGCTGAGTATATATATATATATATATATATATATATATATATATATATATATATATATATATATATATATATATATACTAATAAGAGGCAAAGCCCTCACTGACTCACTCACTCACTCATCATTAATTCTCCAACTTCCCGTGTAGGTAGAAGGCTGAAATTTGGCAGGCTCATACCTTACAGATTTACTTACAAAAGTTAAGCAGGTTTCATTTCGAAATTCTAAGCATAACGGTCATAACTGAATCCTATTTACGTACATAAATGTGTCCATAGCCTGCAGCTTGGTCGCCGTGTGAGGCGGCGTTGCGTCCCCCATCACCACGCCTCCCACGTAGTTGGCTGCCTGCCTATATTGCGTCCCCCATCTCCACGCCTCCCACGTAATTGACTGCCTGCCCATATAAGGCCGTCTGTCGCTCCGGTCTCTTCATTCCCATCTTTGCTTCGCCATGGTATTCACGCATCCCTGTTGATAACTGCAGCTTTTTTATTCAATCTACGGCTTCTCCGCTGTTTTATTGTTTGTTTATTATGATTATAGTTATTGTGTAGGTATTTTAGACTTAGTTTAGTGTTCAAGTACCCATTTCCTTGCGACTTTGCGTCCCCCATCACCACGCCTCCCACATAGTTGGCTGCCTGCCTATATTGCATCCCCCATCCCCACGGCTCCCACGTAATTGACTGCCTACCCATATAAGGCTGTACTTCGCTCCTGTCTCTTCATTCCCTTCCTTTCTATCGAGACCGGTCGTACAACCGTAACATGTCTATCGAGGTGATCACCATCAATCAAAGAACTGTCACTTACTGAGTGGTTTCCATGCCCGGAGATGCTGCCTGCCTTTAACATTCTCTGTGTTACATATTGCACGGCCATATCAGGCTCAATCTTGATATCCGGAGGAACATTGTGTCTTATGTATTGAATGACTGGGACAGGTTCAAGGTGTGGACTGATGACAGAACAGGAGATAATTATACTACACAGGGGCACTGTAAGAGTGAAATGCTTAAGCCCTTCACCTATGCTTCTGCATGTGAGTTGATGGCTGCCGCTGAATTGTTCAGTTGTCGCTTTCAAGTGTACTGAAATGGCCAAATATTTTACACCTTTGGAGAACCGCCAATGCCTCTTAAACATCTTAGATTCACAGGTGACGATTTGAGTAGTGGACACTTTGATGTTTATGAATGTTTCAACTCTCAAAAGCTGGATCCGAAGTTATCGATGAAGCCAGTTGTATGCTTACAACGCTTGACAGATGCCAAGTGCAAATACTGTTGTAATTGAAACAATCCATGAAACTGAAACCGATTATGACAGCAGCAATCCAAGCTGTGAGAAAACAGTAAAAAGGAGGCGTGTCAGACGTCGTGGTACATTTTCTGATGCAGCTAGACGAAAACAACTTTGTGACGCTGCCGCCAAATACTTGCAGAAAAATCCACAAGTTAATAGACATGCTGTCGCTAAATACTCGCAGGCAATTCCACAAGTTCATAGACATGCTGCCGCTAAATATTCACAGGCAAATCCACAAGTTAATACCGGGAATGCCTGTTAAACATCTTAGATTCATGAGTAGCGATTTGGGTAGTGAACACTTCGATGAATGAAACCTGTTATCTTTACAACGGATGACAAACACGGTATGTAACTTGAACACAACACGTCCTCCAAATACAAGCCTGATTGAAAGAAATAATGATAATCAAATCTTTGATGACAGAAACACTCATAACAGTGACGTCATGTTACGTTATTTTTAAAATGTTTCCTTTTCTTTTTTATAACTTCTTTAACACACTACTTCTCCGCTGCGAAGCATGGGTATTTTGCTAGTATATATATAACCAATCAAATGCAATACTTGCAAAACCTCAAAAACCCAAAAGAGTGCATTTCAATAAACTGCCTGTCTTTGTAAGGCTGGGGACAAACCCTAAACTATTATAGAAAAAAGGCCTTATCTTTTGGAGATTCATCCACAAAATACAAAGAACATAGGAGAATAGCAGAACACCTGTAGATGCTAAATAAACAAACAGAATAAAACGCATAAAATAAACATTATGAAACAGAAAACAAAAATAGACAATAGAAAAAGGAAATTAAAAATAAGCTAATGGAGAAACCCAGGTAGTGAGGGCGCTCATAGTTGCAACTTTGCACATGCACTTTGCTTGCCTTGGAAATCCTGTTGCTCATAGGCAAGCTCAAAGTTGAGCCCATGCACATCCATGGCAGATATAAGTGCAGAATTACTGCACAAACCATCTATTTTATTTGAGGGTGCCCTTAATTTATCATCCTCTCAGCTGCGTTGTGGGGTCTACCTATAAATGTAGCAGTTGATGGGCAAAGATTTATGAACACTGTACGAACGACTCACCATTCAAAAAAGATCACTTACTACAGCGCAAACTCTAAACTTTAATGGCTGAAAATTTTAGTTTTTATTTCTTGCCATAATTCATGTTTCACTGTATTGAACAGTACCATATTTTTTGTGATGAAAGTACTATTTGAGAAAAGCTTGCTTCAGACCACCTTTCATATCCTAAAAATAAAGAGAAATACCTGAAGTAGTGAGCATACTAATGAAAGATACTTCTTGGGCCTGTGACAGTGCAGGTTGGCTCCACGCTCCCTCTTGTACCCAACACATTCTTTAGTCCTGATCAGGATGAGTTGAGCAGATGAGGAAAAAAAACCACAAGCAAGGGAATAGTGTAACAGTGTTCAGTGCTTTTATTAAAAACAAACAAACCAAACAGTGTTCAAGAAATGCACTGTAAAATAGCCAATAAAAAGAAGGTCTCTCTGTGGAGGTTAAAATCCAATCAAATAAGTATTCCATTAAAATGAGGTTAAAAACTTGAGGCAAGAAACTGTCCTTAAAATCCTGAGCTACCGATGCAGTCATTTAAAACCTGGCTGTCTCCTTGACTTAAACCAGAGTGAGTTTTTGCAACCAAGGAGTCACCTATCCAGCAGTTCATCCCACCTACAATGCTACACCTAGGCTCTGACCCTCTCTGGCTCCAAACAGGCACCTCATCAAGCCTCTGACTTCCACTGCCAGGCTTGTGTCACTGTGGTCCATAGCACCACCTACTGAACACCTCTCTCAGCCTCTCCTTCTCTTGCAGCCGTGCTACAACTGAGCAGTGTTATGGCCACTCCAGCTGAGTCAGACCCCAAGTGCCATATATTTACGTGCTTTGAGGAACTTCCTCACTGTTGTCTGTGTTCTCCACACCTTCCTTGCATTCACTTACACCAGATCTCCACCTTCTACCTTCCCTCTTGCCATCCTTTAACCTATTTTCATTTTCTCTCATCCTTTTTCCTTCCCTGATAATTCTCATGCTGGCTCCTTCTAAGGCTCCGTGGGCGCAATGTCTCAGTCGCTTACTGCAGTAAGCTGATGAAGCAATTCAGAAAGACCGCACCTTCACATGCAGGTGTTCTCATCCCAATTACTCCACAAACTCCCTGCAGCTGCGGCAGCATGCACCCATCGAGAATGAGCCAGCTAATTGATTATTTATTAAAATAGCCACTGCTGGTTCAGCCTCATTTTCCTAGTTGGTGGTAACCAACTGGACCTAAGGTAGAGTTGTAGCAACAACAAGTCTGTGATCAGAATTCACAAACTGGGCACTTCTGTAAACCCTGCAGTCTTGTAAGAGCCTCTAGAGTTTGGCCACGAGTATGTGATCAATATCCTTCACCACACCACCAGTATTGGAGTTAGTCCAACGATGCCACTCAGGGTGCTGGAACCAGGATCCAGCGATTCGCAGCCCCTGACCTTTTCCAAAGTCAAGGAACGTGGAGCCACTTTCACCAAGGCCATCAGTCCCATGGGGACCGAGACAGTCCTTATAGGCAGCCCTGTCAGTGCCAGCGGTTGCATTGCAGTCACCCATGACCAGAGTCACCTCACGGGTATCCATCAACTACCGAGAAAAGTTGTGAATAAAATGTCTCGCTCATTGTCTGAGACAACAGACAAGGCACCTAGAGAGTGCCGTAATCTGAGTCTCATAATACGCTTGTTGAAAGGAGTGACATCGGATACCATTGGATGGAGCCGATCCACTACAGCAACAGCTACTCCCTGAGTATGACAGCCATCAGAGCGACCAGACCAATAAAAGATGTATCCGCTTACAGAGATCTGGCCAGTCACAAGTCTGCGCACCTCAGAGAATGCTGGCACTGAAATGCAGAGTTTATGCAGCCCCTCCAACAGCAGAGGAAGATGATCATCATGCCGGAGATGCAAAATTTTCAACGCGCCTACCCAATGGGCTACTTCAAATTGGGGCCCGAGTGCTGCCATGCAACAACACATTACAAAAAAGAAAACTCCTGCTATTCATCCAGAATATCCATGTGAACATTAAACATTTACCAGGTGCATGTCCAGTGCCAAAGCAGTCAGAAAATTCAGCCTACCTCAGACTTTGAAATGACTAAAATCCAGGCAGTGTTATATATGAAGCTTTTTCTTTATAAAATACTGCTTTTGATATCACACATAATCCATATAGTATTTCCCAAATCTGAAAGTATACTGCTTTTGATATCATATATAATGCATATAGTATATCCCAAATCTGAAAGTAAATTACAATCCTTATTATTATTATTAATGTTTAATGTCACACAGTTTAGATGTGTTGACCATGATGCACTGTATTCATATGTAAATTGATGCTAGTGTCATAGCAGTTTATAAATTACTGACCCTCAGCAATAAACTGTGTTACCAAATATCCTGATGAAAATTGTATGACCTGTGGGCCTGTGGTACTGATAAGTGAAGTTGTCAAGTGAGCCTTCTAATTTAAAATGTGTTTGTCAAGGTGTGATATGTGGATTAGCCAAACTAGAATGTGCATCAGAAGTGGGTATTTTGTGTTGTTTGCATATACAGTACATTATCTTTTAACATGTCCATATTAGTTTGCTTCCATATCTAAAAGACGAGCATGTTAGGTTATTTGTTACTGCTTGTTCAGCCTACTGTGAGTGTTCAGTCTGTGATTGTGCAGAGTGATAAGCTTTCATTTTTTGCATGACTTGTTCTGTCTTTGCACCTAATTCTACTTGGGTAGCGTTAACGACAGTGGATAAAGATGGCTAATAAAATGTTTGATGGGTGGATGCATAGATAGGCAGTATATTGATAGTTGGATTGTTTTACACTGGTTTAGTCAGTTATTATCATTTTTAGTCTATTATCTGGATTGCAAATAAAGGCATTTCTTTCTTCCTTCTTAACAGGGTATTGACAGAGGAACAAAGTGTCAGTTTTCAAGTTTTAGCAGCTTTATTTCAACAGTTAATCAGAAAAAGGAAGCCTCTAACAGTAGGAATTTCTCAACACAGCTTTCATTGACCAGCAGTAAAAATGGTAAGGAATTAAATGTGTAAGAATAGTTTGGGGTTTTTTTTTTAAATTTTAATAACCACCTTTGTAATAAATAAGACAGTAAACAGCTCTTGCATTCTATTGTTTTTATCTGCTTTAACATAATTATTGAGTTGATATTAAAGGGGGATTTAACAATAATTGTCAGGATTTTTTAAATTCAAAGTTTGAGTTTTAACTCCAATACATTAATTTAATCTAAATTGTGTGTAAAAAAAGGAAAGGAAAATTGGCTTGTGTAAGAAAATGTGTGGTACACTATTTAATTAATAACCAATGTAAAAAAATAAAAAGTTCAAAAAAGAATCAAACCAAAGATAGGATGCAGAAGGGGCTGGGCTACCAGACTGCTCCTAAAATTGACATCAGACATTTTCATGTGCCAGCTTCTCAGTTCTGTGGATAAAGAAGAAAACTGAGTTAACGACCACATTACTTCAACCTGGGTGGGAGTTGTTCTTGTTTTGATAGAGCCTTGAAGGTGCTCACTACATGATTATGTGCATCACTTGATAGAGTGATTGTTTTGTAAATAGAAAGAACAAAAGTCATTACAAATTTTGAGGTTCCAACCAGGACATCCCGTTTAATTGTGGTGTATTTAAGCACAAAGTTTAAAAAACAAAGAAGTTGCAAAATATTTGCTCTCAGTTTGGATGTATTGCTCCTCCAAATGCGGTCATTCAAATAACAACCAAATCATGTCACAGTTGCTTAATAATAGCTTAATAATAATAATATAATTATTATTATTATTATTATACATTTCATTTATATACTGCCTTTCCCATGCTCAATGTGCTTTACAGAAACTCAGAAAGAGCAACACAGCATACTGTATATAACATATATAACATATTTCCATAGGCATTATGCATATGAGGGCAGCACTGTGGTTTGTGCTGCTTCCTTCATACCCTAGAGACCTGGACTGAAACACATCCTGGCCACTGTTTGTGTGATATTAGCACTTTCTTTCTCTCTCTGTTCAAGTGGATTTTCTTTGAGTATTCGGTCTCCATGCACAGTCTGAAAATGTACAGAGTCTTGAGTGCATGTGGATGTGTGCATTAAATGCAAAAAACAGTTGACTATTTAAGCCTTTATATGAAAAAGCCTTTACACTTATTGTCAGTAATGGGGTAAAGCTTTGTGTCTTTCCAAATATTCAAATAAAACAACTGAATTCTAGAGAACAATGTTAGAATCCAGTAATCCATTTAACTTTACTCTTTGGGTGAAGTAGATTGATATCATTCCAGTGTCATTCCTCAGCTCCTTAGCTCTGCATGTTCACATTATTATTGATACTATTTTTATTTTAAAATTTCTCGTTTCCCCATTCTTGTTGATCATATATGTTTATGTGATTATGTGGCGTACAATGATTTGGTTTTTTAGGAGTTACAGAACCACCTTTTTGCCATATGTATGTCTTATAAAATGAACTGATGTATTGAAAATGTATGTTTGTTATCCTGCTGCTTGTAATAATTTGTATAAATTACTACCCCATTGTACCTAAATAGGCTTTACATTGGGAATTTAGTCTTATTTTTGTAATAGCTTTAGCTTTTGCTGATTCACTGTCAGAAAATTGTGAGAGTTACTGTGTTTTGACTGCTGGATCCTACAGGACCAATTACCTTTGTTTTTTTATTGATTATAACAGAACATACAAGCCAAGACATGCTTTATCAGTTGCACATTAATTACTTCTATGAGTTCTTCTTCTTCTTCTTCTTCTTTCGGCTGCTTCCATTAGGGGTTGCCAAAGCGGATCATCTTCTTCCTTATTTTTCTGTTCTCTGCATCTTGTTCTTTTACACCCATCACCTGCATGTCCCCTCTCACCACATCCATAAATCTTCTCTTAGGCTTTCCTCTTTTCCTCTTCCATAGCAGCTCTATCCTTATCATCCTTCTCCTAATATACTCAGCATCTCTCCTCTGCACATGACCAAACCAATGCAGTCTCGCCTCTCCCAACCGTCCAACTTGAGCTGACCCTCTAAGGTACTGATTTCTAATCCTATCCATCCTTGTCACACCCAGTGCAAATCTTAGCATCTTTAACTCTGCCACTTCCAGCTCTGTCTCCTGCTTTCTGGTCAGTGCCACCATCTCCAAACCATATAACATAGCTGGTCTCACTACCGTCCTGTAGATCTTCCCTTTCAGTCTTGCTGATACCCATCTGTCACAAATCACTCCTGACACTCTTCTCCACCCATTCCACCCTGCTGGCAATCTCTTTTTCACATCTCTTTCACAATCCCTGTTACTCTCTACTGTTGATGCCAAGTATTTAAACTCATCCACCTTTGCCAACTGTACTCCCTACATCCTCACCATTCCACTGACCTTCCTCTCATTCACACACATGTATTCTGTCTTGTTCCAACTGACCTTCATTCCTCTCCTCTCTAAAGCATATCTCCACCTCTCCAGGGTATCCTCAACCTGCATCTTTACTCTCACTACAGATCACAATGTCATCAGCAAATATCATAGTTCAAGGGGAACTCCTGTCTAATCTTATCTGTCAACCTGTCCATTACTATTGCAAATGGGAAAGGGCTCAGAGGCAATCCCTGGTGTAATCTCTCCTCCAAGTTGAATACATCCGTCACTCCTACCATAGACCTCACCACTGTCACACTTCCCTCATACATATCCTGTACAACTCTTACATACTTATTTGCCACTCCCGACTTCTTCATACAATACCACAGCTCCTCTCGATGCACCCTGTCATATTCTTCCTCCATTTCCACAAAGACACAATGCAGCTTCTTCTGACCTTCTCAATACTTCTCAAATTAACATCCTCAGAGCAAATATTGCATCTGTGGTGCTCTTTCTTGGTATGAAGCCATACTGCTACTCACTAATCATCACCTCCCTTATTAACCTAGCTTCTACTACTCTTTCCCATAACTTAATGCTGTGGCTCATCAATTTTATCCCCCTGTAGTTACTATAGCTCTGCACATTCCCCTTTTCTTAAAAATCAATACCAGTACAATTCTTCTCCACTCCTCAGGCATCCTCTCACTTTCCAATATTCAATTAAACCATGAGGTTAAAAACTCCACTGCCATCTGTCCTAAACACATCCATGCTTCAATAGATATGTCATCTTGACCAACAGCCTTTCCATTTTTCATCCGCTTCAAAGATGTCCTTACATCCTCCTTGCTAATCAGTTGCACTTCCTGATTCACTATCACCACATCATCCAACCTTCTCTCTCTATAATTCTCTTCATTCATCAGCCTCACAAAGTACTCTTTTCATCTTCTCAACACACCCTCCTCACTTTTGAGTATGTTTCCATCTTTATCCTTTATGACCCTAACCTGCTGAACATCTTTCCCAGCTCGGTTCCTCTGTCTAACCAATCGGTACAGGTTCTTTTCTCCCTCCTTAGTGTCCAACCTCTCATACAACTCATCATACGCCTTTTCTTTAGCCTTCACCACCTCTCTCATCACCTTGTGCCTTATCTCCTTGTACTCTTGTCTACTGCATCTCCCTGACTATCCCAGTTCTTCTTTTCCATCCTTTGTATATAACAGCATATTTTCTATTTTGTAGTTTTTATGGATGTCCCCAGTGTGCAGTGACTTTCAAAAAATACTCATCAGGGGTTTATGTACTGTATTCATTCACAAACTTCCTTTAGTACTCAAGGATAAATATTATCTGGTTTTGGTGATTTCTTAGATTTCATCCTATTTACTCTAAGCAGTACTTCCCTCTACAATTTCCAAATCACTTAGTACCTTCTTAGCAGACCGTCTTGCATATGGGAGCTTGTTGACTTTTTCACATGTATAAACTTAAATAAAATGCAAGATGATAACATTTGCACTGTCACTGTCTTTATATTCAGTCTCATTTTACCTTTTCTAATGCTCGTAGGATTGGTTAATGCAAAAATGTACAAGGATTACTGAAGCAGAAAGAATTTTTTTTAAATTAGAATGTCAAAAGAAAGGTGTTTCAGTCGGGAGATGGAAGAGTCAAGTAAAAAAAAAGAGTTCAGTATGTTTTTTGACCATCAAAAATGAGAGCAAAGCAGAAATGTTAGAAGGTAAGCTATTACAAATCCCAGTGATGCATACTCACAGACAGGGCTAATTGCTGTCACCAATTCATATTGCTGACCATTTGTCTTTAAAGAACTCAGGGATTTCGTATCTGATCAGCTAACTCCAACTCAGGGCCCGAGTGACACAACTTTCTGCCCATAATTCTGCATACTTATCTTGTTTGTGAGGCGTCAGATATAAGATATTTATTTGAATGCAGAAACCTCCTTTTTTAATAGAACCATGCAGGCAGCTTAAAGTTTAAATAAGTTTGACCCTTAAAACATGAGGATGGCACAAAGGTACTGTTCCCTTATGGATCTGACATTCTGAGTTCAAATCCCATGCCCAGTAAACCTAGTGACATTTTGCAGACCATCCCTGACTTTGACAATGATTGTGGTAATTGACCCACAAGAGTAAACTCCAGGGAATTTAAAGCCACATATCAGTGGGAGAGCTGGACTGAAGACTGTCTGTCAGGCTAGAAGAGGCTACAGTGGAACAGAAGAGGGAGAAAGCAAACCTGCAGGGCAGTGGCTAGAGACAAACAATAGACATGTATTGACAGAGCTAATGTCTATAACAATGAGGCTCAGATGAACATTTAGAATCATATCTTTGTTTGATCATTTTCTGTTCTTTTTAGTTAAAATCGTCAATTTGTTGAAGGTATATTTTTAGGTATGCACACACAATACACAGCACTTTCATATCCTCTTTAATAAAACCCCAATGTGCATCCAGGTGTCCGTGTGTGTGTGTCTTCTGGTGAAGTGCGCATGCGTGAAGCCGCGCATCGCACTCTGCCCCACCCATGCACACGGCACCATAGACAAACACACACTGGAAGCTGGGCACACAGTGAACGGTCTATCTGCGGCCGCGCATGATAAGCAAATAAAGGACATCATTGCTGGGGAGAGTGCTGATTGGGTAGTCGTGACCGCGCACATAAAATCCATTGCTGAAGAGATGCCACACATACAATAATCAGCTGCACGCCACCACAGATTTAAATATTTGCTGGGGAACTGCACTGTACTTGCTGGGGAGATGCCACAGGCACGATTACCAGCTCCATGCCACACATTGCATCAGTTGCTGGGTACACTCTGCTGATTGCCCACCGTTGTGACAGAAAATTAAAGTCATATTACGGACATCAAAGCCAGTATTACTGTCAGAGAAAATTACAGGCATTTTACAGAAATACAAGCCAGTATTACTGTAAGAGAAAATATTACGGAAGTATCTACTAACAACATGCCACCCAAAAAAAAAGGACACGTCAAGTAGGACAAAAGACACAGACAATCAAATCCTATATAAGCAACATCTCCTGGAAGAAATGTCAGCTCAGCAAGTAAACATCAACAAAAGAATGGCCGAAAGACAAAGAAAAATACGAGCAAATAGATGGATTGAAGAAAAAGAAAATGAGTGTCAGAAAAACGCTAAAAAAGAAAGACTCAGTAGAGCAAACCTTAGAAAAAGTTGGCATTTACTTGCCAGAACCAGTATTCAGCCACGGTCAGTTATATGTTGCATTATCAATAGTTAGAAGTTTTCCAGATGTTGTTGTCAAGGTTGTAGAAGGTCCTGAACAAGTCAAATTGTTGCCAAACTCAGGCAGAATATTTACAAGAAACTTTGTCTATAATGAAATTTTATAGAAACATATTTCATGAGGTAAAAAAATAGAAAATTTTTCCTACATATCTTCTTCAGATATTGTATGTTACAAAATTTTACACTAAGGCAATATTAATTATACTTACTGTATTGTCATATACGTTTCTATTTTATTTGTATTATTATTTTACTTTAGGCTTCTTGCAAAAATATTTTTGACAAAAAAAAATTAAGACAACAAACAGAATGAGGTCAAGGTCCCTTGCCATTTAAAATAGACTGTTTCTACTAATGTTTATGCACTACTGTTCTAGCGCCCGTTATTGTAACGGGCTTAATGTCTAGTATGACATAAAGTTCCCACTTTTCATTTCCTATCAAGCAGATACTAAAACTTTATTGTGAAATACAAAACATAGTTCTGTTCTAAATTGTGAGTTTTTTATTTTAATTTAAGGGCTTAAAATGCATGAATAGTTTAATATGGTTTTGTATATATGATTCATTCAATAGAACCCAGATTTTGTTTTGCTCTGTGTGTATGTATGTATGTTAAGTATGTTCAAACCACATTATGGCAGTGAATACAGTGCAAAATACATTAAGTTTAAAAAATACTCTTTGTCTTAAATCATGGTATGTCCTGTACAATGAATATCTCTTCAATATTTTAATATATCCTAATTTTGTTTTGTACTTGGAAAGAATGCTTATGTTGGTTTCTTTTAATAGTTCATTTAAATCTGATGCTGTTATTTGTGTTTAAGCAGTTATTTCTTGGAGCACTGAATAGGTCCTGTTTCCTTAGCAACTAAGTGTTGTGCCTAATTCATAAAGGACATGGCATGGTGATATTTAAATGATAATGTGAAAATTGCTGTTATTGATACAGGTATTTCATTAATGTCTTTGATTACTGAAAATGATTCATGTACACAAATGATATTCTTTACTTCACAGTAATGAGAAACATGAGGTAATAAAATTAAAAACTCAGTGCCCTTTTTAGAACCTATCAGTATAAGACTAACAATTTTAAATGTTTTGTCTACCTAAGCATCTTAAAAATTTAATTTGTTCATACTTCACAAAATATCTATGTGTCACATCTAATGAATTAGTGTGTATATTTTCCTTTTGTAAAAAACTATATTAAACTGAATTTCACACTCTGATAAAAAGCAGTTAAATAAGATGCTGCCTGCTTAGCTGAGTAGACTACAAAGGCGTTGTTTTATATAGTTTTTATAATGCTGTGTTTCATTATTCATATGAGTGCAATTGAGTATGTTTATACTAAGTTTTTTATGTCTCTCAAAACCATTATGAAAATAAAATATCTGCATTGATATTTTGAAAATTGAACAAACATATATTGCATGTGCTTCTTTCATTACATGGTCAGAAGGGGAGATGGAGCCTATGTGGTCAGCAATAGGAAAAAGAAATATAACAGCTTTATTTAAGACACTAGCCAATATTGCAATGCAATTTTATATTTGTACCACTGCTTTGTTTAATAACAACAAATAATGGTCGACAGTATAATTTGAAATTTCATCATTTATTACAATATTTATATCAAAATATTGTGTATTATGTAGAGGATGCATTTTAATGTTATAATGTTCTCCATGAGTACTGTTACAGTGTGATATTCTGTTATTTGAAATCTTCAGATATAGTTATGTTAATTTATGTGGCAGATCTTTAAAAACTTTCTTTTGTCAATAGTTAGAGAACTGCCACCCATCTGTCCAGATGTTCGACAGAAACAGCGTATTGCTATTGAAACTCTGCCTCCTGAAATGAGGGCTCCAATTCCTCCAGAGCCTATACTTCCTTTACGTAACAAAACGGCAAAGGAACTTCTGTAAGTATTTTTGAACATTCTGTATTTATAAATACTGTTTTCATACCTGAGAACTTGTTGGTTGTTAGATAATGTATTGTAAAACACCATAGAAAACTTAAGAAGAAAAAATTGATGCTCCCAACAAATGCTTTGCAGATGTTATAAGACTCAAAATAAATTTTTAATTATGTAACCACTTAAAGTACTCATATAAAAGGTATAATTTTAAGTTTAGATATCTAAATCTATACTAATAAAACGCAAAGCCCTCACTGACTGACTGACTGACTCAGTCACTCACTCACTGACTCATTACTAATTCTCCAACTTCCCGTGTAGGTAGAAGGCTGAAATTTGGAAGGATCATTCCTTACGGCTTACTTACAAAAGTTAAGAAGGTTTAATTTCGAAATTCTACACATAACTGTCATAACGGTCAACAACGTCCGCCATGTTGAACTTTCTTATTTATGGACCCATCTTCACGAAATTTGGTAGGCGGCTTCCCTGCGCTATCCGAAACCAATGTACGTACTTATTTCGGTGGTATGATGCCACTGTCGGCCGCCAAATTGAACTTTCCAATGTCACTAATTCTCCAAATTCCCGTGTAGGTAGAAGGCTGAAATTTGGTACTTATATCGGTGGTATGATGCCACTGTCGGCCGCCATATTGAACTTATGGACCCATCTTCAAGAAATTTGGTACGCGGGTTCCCAACGCTAACTGAATCCTACTTACGTACATATATATTCATAGCCTGCAGCTCATTCACCGTGTGTGGCGGCGTTGGGTCCCCCATCCCAACGCCTCCCACATTGTTGGCTGCCTGCCTATCGTCGCTCCAGTCTCTTCATTCCCTTCCTTGCTTCGCCACAGGATTCACGTCTCCCTTCTGATAACTACAGCCTTTTTATTTAATCCACGGCTTCTCCGCTGTTTTAGTGTTCATTTATTACGATTATTGTTATTGTGTAGGTATTTTAGACCTACTTTACATTGTTGAGGTACCCATTTCCTTTATCATTCCAACTGTACCCGCATTAACATGTCTATCGAGGTGATCACCATTGATCAAAGAACTGTCACTTACTGAGTGGTTGCCATGCCTGGAGATGGCACCTATCTTTTCCATTCTCTGTGTTACATATTGCACGGCCATATCAGGCTCACTCTTGATATCTGGAGAAACATTGTGTCTTATGTATTGAATGACTGGGACAGTTTCAAGGTGTGGACTGATGACGGTACAGGAGATAATTATACTACACAGGAGCACTATAAGAGTGAAATGCTTAAGCCCTTCACCTATGGTTCTGCATGTGAGTTGATGGGTGCCGCTGAATTGTTCGGTTGTCGCTTTCAAGTGTACCAAAATGGCCAAATATTTTACACTTTTGGACAACCGCCAATGCCTCTTAAACATCTTAGATTCACAGATGACGATTTCAGTAGTGGACACTTTGATGTTTATGAATGTTTAAACTCTCAAAAGCTGGATGTGAAGTTATCGATGAAACTGGTTGCATACTTACAACGCTTGACAGATGCCGAATGTCACTTCAACACAAGTCCTACAAATACTGTCGTAATTGAAACAAACCATGAAACTCAAACCGATTATGACAGCAGCAATCCAAGCTGTGAGATTTGAAACAAGATTACTGTTCACATGGCCAACTGTACGTTGCATGCTTAAGAGTAAGCTCAGCGCACAGCTTGGTCATATTACAACCGGAGGGCCGAACTCACAATGTGGTATACAAAGAGATCCTTAACAAATAATTATTGGTATATTTTCCCTCAGTTTAAAAAGGTTTAATTTTCCCCAAGTGAGGCTAAAACCCACTTCACGCAGTCCCAGTCCTCTGACATACCCAGAGACAGAGCACGTCCAAAGCACAACAAGCCCCCATGCAATGGCGCTTTAGGGTTAAAAGATAGAAATATCTGTTACCAATATAGTCTTTAAATGAGGAAAAATAAATAAATAAATATTTTGCACTTAAGATATATATATAGTCTTCAGCAATTTTAGTACATTAAGATGATACCCCCATATAATAAACCCGGGTGATGGTGTTAAAGATGTGTCCAAAATAAGCATAACAAGTCTTAATGCAGTAATAGCAATAACAGTAAACCAAGGGTATGATATTGAACAGTCTCGTTTAGGGTACACATGAAATAATTAGAAAAGAAAAAGAGAAAAAAAAAAGGGAGGAAAAAGTAATTAAGCACAATAAAACATAAACAGATAGCGCCCTAGTAATACTAAGTAATAATAAAAATATATGAGAATATATGCTGATAAAAAACCTGTATTTAAAATGAATAGATCAGACAATAGATTATTAATCCTAGCATTATCATTTACCGCCATGACTCACTATTATGTATCAGAATAGTCCCAGGATCAGCTTTCTTAATTCATTTTCTGCTCCTTCCTTGCTAGTGAAGACATAGAAATGACCTTACCATTCCACTTTCAGTTTTGCCGGATACAGGAGGCCGTATTTGACACTGGCTTGCCGAAGCCGCTGTTTAATATTATAGAAGGCTGCACGTTTAATAGCTGTTGCCGGAGAGAAGTCAGGGAAGATACGAATGTGGTTATTTTCATATGTAATATCTTCCTTGTTTCTGAGGAGTGCCATCACCTCTAGCTTAAATGATAATCGTTCAAAACGAACTATAAAAGATCTTGGTCGGGGTCTGACGGTGTTTGATCCGCGTACGCGATAAGCCGCTGCTATCTCAGATTCTGCTTTAAAGTCGCCCCCGATTATTTTAGAAAAAACTTCAGCTGCGAATTTCACAGGGTTTGAACTTTCTCGATTCTCCGGCAGGCCTTCAATTCTGACATTATACCTTCTACTCCCATCTTCTAAAGCAGCCAGTCTTTTTTCCGAGTTTTTTACATTCGGAACTGACATTTACTGCTCTTTCCTCGGCACTGGCAGCTAAATGTTCGGCCTTATCGATCCGATTCGTGAATGTCTCCTTAAGATACTCCAATTGATCAGCAAGCGTGCTCAGTTTAACTGAGTTTTCCTGAATGCGCTCTTCAAGTTTACCCAGCACCTGTTGAAGTTCAAGTTGCAACTCTTGACGTAGCCATTCATTGGCCTGTTTCATCTCCTGTTTCAATTCCTGTTTCAGTCTCTCAAGTGCCTTTGCCGTTGCTTTCTCATTAGCCTTCTCGCTTTTCTTTATATCTTGCGTGAGCTCAGCGAGCAACACTTTCAATTCAGATAGCTCAATTGTGCCTTCTTGTACCGTAGATGAAGCAGCAGATTTTGCTATAGCTGGTGCCCCCGCTGCTCCAGGCCCGCGTAATTGCGTAGCTGAACCCGCGGACTTCCCGGCCCTTTCCAGTTTCAGGTAATCTTCTCCAATCAGCGAGCTACCCACATCTGCACTCATGATCGCACCTTCGCTCCCCTTTTCGCTCTCAGCCGGCGACGATGTAGCAGACCGTGGTCCCGAGGAGTCTGTGCTTTCGCCCGTCTGATCCAGGTCTGTCTCTGATAGGCCGTATCTTGAACTGGGGCTTGCTGATCGCAGCTTGGATGTAGCTTTAGTTTTTAATTCTTTCGAACCCCCCTTCTTGCTGACCATGTTTATATGTGCTTACATATACTGTAGCAGATCCTCTCGAGTTGAATAAATACAGGATATCTCAGAATAATAAGAAAATAATATGAAAAATAGCACCACTGCTAGCGGAGCTCCACTTCAGACGTCCATCTCTCGCATCGGACGAGACCAAGGGAGGGTGGGGGGTTAAGGGGAGAAGAGAAAGAGAGCAGGCTTGATCTATACCTAATCTATCATCTCAATCTTTATAATTATAACTATCAACGTAATAATAAGCTGCATGGCAACAGCTCTTGGGGAAATAGGAAATTAAGACCTAAACTATTTCACTTCCAGTTAAGACTATAAAATGACATCAAAAACTCAGAATCACTGTCTCCATGATGGGACAGTTAACTTCGTAAGCTGGAATGTTAAAGGCCTGAATCATGAATTAAAGAGAAAGAAAGTACTTTCTCACCTAACAGGTCTAAATGCTAAAATAGTATTTTTACAGGAAACCCACTTACTAAGCAAGGATCAGTTCCGGCTGCAAAAAGACTGGACTGGCCAAATGTTCCATTCTAGTTTTACAAAGAAAACTAGAGGGTGGGAATTCTCATACATAGAACAGTACCATTTGTAGCATCAGATGTAGTATTGGATCCTGAAGGGAGATATGTGATGGTCATGGGAGACTTATCTAACTGTAAAATGATTTTGATAAATGTTTATGCACCTAATGTTGATGATAAGGAATTTATACAAAATTTATTTGCATCCATTCCCAATCTGAACACTCATAAACTTATAATGGCTGGGGACTTTAATTGTGTTCTAAATCCACTTTTAGATAAGACTTCCTCCACAGGGGGAACGGCAACTAACACCGCAAAGATAATTACAAAGTTTATAACTGATCACAACTTATCAGATCCCTGGAGGTTTTAAACCCAAATTCAAGAACATATTCTTTCTACTCACCAGTACATCATTGCTACTCAAGGATTGATTACTTCTTTATAGATAATAACTTCTTGCCTAAGATTAAATCTTGTAAATACGATGCTATTGTTATTTCAGACCATGCTCCTATGATCTTGGAGCTGAAATTACTAAGCCCCATACACTCACCCCAGATGCGCTCAATCCGCTTCTATTAGCTGACGAGAATTGTACTGAATTTATATCCAAACAAATCAAATTCTTTCTAGAGACAAATACATCCCCTGAGATCTCTGCAGGAATACTCTGGGAAACTCTTAAGGCCTTCTTAAGAGGACAGATTATCTCATATCTTTCCCACAGAAATAAATCCGAGCGAAGAAAGTAGCAGAGATAAAAAGCGAAATTACTAAAATAGATGAAGAACATGCCAGACTACCAAGCGAGACTCTACATAAGAGGAGGCAGGCTCTACATTCAGAATTAAACCTCTTGACAACTAAAGAAACTGAACAACTAATTTACAAATCCAGACATCATTATTATGAACATGGAGAGAAAGCTAATAAGCTTTTAGCGCAACAAATTCACAAGCAAGATGTACGCAACGCAATCTCGGTAATCACTAACACGAACGGAGATAAAATCATCAACACAAAAATATAATGTACACTTTTAGAGACTACTATAAATCCCTATATACTACTGAGTTTAAAGAAGACAATATACAATCTAATGCATTTCTGGATACATTACAGATACCACAAATAGACGCTTTTAGTGTAGAGGAACTTGATAAACCTCTGTCATTATCAGAATTACTGGATGCTATAAAGTCACTCCAAGGTGGAAAAGCAGCAGGCCCTGATGGCTACCCTGCAGAGTTTTACAAGAAATTCTCCGCTCAGCTAGCTCCCTCCTATTAGCAACATTTACAGAAGCCAGAGATAACCAATCTCTTCCACAAACCTTTCGCCAAGCACTAATCACTGTCTTTCCAAAACAAAATAAGGACTTATTACAATGTGCATCATACAGACCAATTTCACTTCTGAATAACGACGTTAAAATACTCTCTAAAATCATAGCTAGAAGGATGGAGAAAGTGCTCCCTCGTAATATCACAAGACCAAACTGGATTTATTAGGGGCCGACACTTATCTTCAAATCTTCGACGCCTGTTTAATGTAATATACTCACCAACTAAATCAAACACCCCAGAAATATTATTATCATTGGATGCAGAAAAAGCATTCGACATGATTGAATGGAAATACCTTTTTACTATTTTGGAGAAGTTTGGGTTTGGCCCAACATTTGTGCATGGATTAAATTACTGTATACTAACCCAGAAGCTTCAGTTTGCATCAATAACATTTGCTCAGACTACTTTAAACTAGAGCGTGGCACAAGACAAGGATGCCCTTTGTCACCACTGCTGTTTGCAATTGCCATTGAACCACTGGCAATACATTGTCGAAATACTGATCAGATAAAGGGGATTAGCAGAGAAGGACTGGAACAGAAAATCTCATTATATGCAGATGACATGGTACTGTATATATCGGACCCAGAAAATTCTGTGCCTGCAGTCTTAGCAGCACTCACAGAATTTCAAAAGCTCTCTGGTCTCAGAATTAATCTGAATAAAAGTGTACTCTTTCCGTGAATTCTCAAGCATATAATATTAGATTAGACACCCTACCTTTTATCATTGCAGAACAGTTTAAATACCTCGGGGTAAACATCACAAGTAAACATAAAGCTCTTTAATCAACAAAATTTATCGTCTGCATGGAAAAAATTAAACAAGACTTGCATAGATGGTCAACCCTTCATCTCACACTAGCTGGAAGAATTAACACTGTTAAGATGAATATTCTTCCTAAGCTCCTTTTTTTATTTCAAAACATACCAATATACATTAATAAATCATTCTTTAAGCAATTAGATTCAACAATAACCTCATTTATTTGGAATTCAAAACATCCACGCATCAAAAGAGCGACCCTACAAAGACAAAAGGCAGAAGGCGGCATGGCTCTACCTAACTTCCAGTTTTATTACTGGGCAGCAAATATACAGCGATAAGAACCTGGACACAAATAGAAGAACATACACAGGCATGGACCGCAATAGAAGTAAAATCCTGCAGTACTTCTTTGTATTCCTTGCTCTGTGCTCCAATAAACACACGTTATCGGCAATACACTAATAACCCAATTGTGCTCCACTCACTTAGAATCTGGAACCAATGTAGAAAGCATTTTAAGACGGAGAAGCTTCTTCTGTGGCACCTGCAAGAGAACCACCTCTTTCAACCTCACAAACATATGCAGTTTTAATATCTGGAAAAATTTGGAATTAACTTGCTTAGAGATCTTTATATAGACAACGTCTTTGCATCCTATGAACAATTACATTCCAAATTTAACATTCCAGCTACAAATTTCTTTCACTATCTTCAAATCAGGAACTTTGTTAAACAGAACCTTCCAGATTTTCCTCATCTTGCACCCTCATCCACGCTGGAAAAATATTGCTCAATTTCAAGGAGTTAGACTCCATCTCTACAATATATAAAATCATTTTACAATCCCTTCCTTTCAAAGATCCAAGAGGACACTGGGAAAATGATCTCTCAATTAATATATCAGAAAAGGAGTGGAAAGTAGCAATGCAGAGAATTCACTCAAGCTCCATATGCAAAGCATACAATTATACAACTCAAAATTATATATCGAGCACATCTGTCTCGACTGAAACTCTCCAAAATGTTTCCAGGGCATGATCCAACCTGTGAACGTTGCAACCAAGCCCCAGCCTCACTGGGTCACATGTTCTTGGCCTGCACCAAATTAACATTATTCTGGACAGAAATTTTTAATTACCTCTCAGACAGCCTTGGACTCATAATCCCTCCAAACCCATTAACAGCTGTGTTTGGGGTTCTTCCAGAGGGCTTAAAGTGGAGAAAGACAAACAAATTGTGATTGCATTCACTACACTGTTGGCACGCAGACTTATTCTGATAAACTGGAAGAACCCAAACTCTCCTCTTTTAAGTCAGTGGGAAACTGATGTGTTATATTATTTGAAATTGGAAAAAAACAAATACTCCGTTAGAGGATCTGTATAAGTTTATAAAGCACAGAGAATTTATTAACTTAGGTTTGTTTACAAGCCTTAAATCTTACACCGTTTGGCTTGCTCTCTCTCTCAGGGGTGGGGATCGATCTGTTCTTAACATAATTCTTTTTTTTGTAAAAACTTGATTGCTATGTATGGATTGTAATAAAATTAATAAAATAAATAAATAAAAAGGTTTAATTTTCTTCTTAATAAAACGTTTAAGGCAGTACTTACAAGCTCTGGCTGGTATTTTGCTATATATAGATATAGATATAATGTGTGTGTGTGTGTGTGTATATATATATATATATATATATTGTGGTCCCCGGCTGGGACGCCCAGGAGGACCAGAGGAGGGCTTGTGCCTCCTCCAGACCGCAAAGGGGGCATCCGTACTGGTTTTGTTGGGGGCCTCGGGTACAGGGCTTGGAAGCCCAGCCCTGTAGGGACCTGTGGCCACCGCCAGGCGGCGCCCCGATGCCGGAATATCCCGTGTGGTCCCCGGCCGGGCTCCTACGCCCAGGAGGAACAGAGGAGGGCTTGTGCCTCCTCCAGACCGCGAGGGGGCGTCCGTCCTGGTTATGTTGGGGGCCTGAGGAACCCTGGAGCCCGGCACTGAAGGAAAAAAAAAACGAACATTAAAACAAATCTGAAGTGCAGTGCATGCAAAAACCAACTCGCAAGCAACCAGAAAAGAAAGATTGCAGAAGATCACGCTATTAAACTTAAAGCCTGATCGGTGTAAACAATGTTTTTAAAATGAGTTTTAAGCACAGCAGAAAAAAACAAAACATTAAAACAAATCCGAAGTGCAGTGCATGCAAAAACCAACTCGCAAGCAACCAGAAAAGAAAGATTGCAGGAGATCACGCTATTAAACTTAAAGCCTAATCGCTGTAAACACTGTTTTTAAAATGAGTTTTAAGCACAGCGGAAAAAAGGAACATTTGAAAAAAGATAAAAGTAACATTGCAACAAATCGCATTATGAACTGAAAAATTTTCTTTTGAAAAATCCGTAATACAAAAACCACCAAGAAAACTAACCTTGCATGAGTCGAGTTCTGGCATGAAGTGTTTTCCTTCAGGTGTTTTCTCTCTTGTGATTTCTTTAGTTTCTGGTGCTTTTAGCTGGTAGGAGTGAAAGCCTCATGCAGGCATTCCAAAAACAAACTCCTTGTGACCCAATCCTTCGTGTTTGCGCCCCACATTACTGGCAGTCTGGCTTTGTTTACATTGTGCTGCTTGAAAGCACGAGGGTTCTCAGATTGGTAAATGAGTAAACTGGTAAACAGTTTTTCCACCACTTGTAATTTCTTTCTTTACTTCGATTTCAATTTTCTTCAAAACTTTCTTCACTTGCTTAGAAGTCAATGGAAGGAGAACAATGAACAAAGCTCTTGCAGCCACGCGGCTTGCTAGCTTGCTTTCTCTCTCGCTTTCCCTCTCTCTTTCTCTCTCAGCACGTACAGCCTGCAGATAGGCAGGCAAACACGTGCAGCAATCTCCTCCTCCCCCTCCTCAGCAGACACGTGGAATTGGGGGATGGTTGGCTTGAACTTACTGGCTGCAGATAGGCAGGCAAACAGTGCAGCAATCTCCTCCTCCTCCTCCTCCCCTCCCCAGCAGGCACGTGCTTGCTCGCTCTTGCTCTCTCTCTCTCTCTATCTCAGCTCAGCACAGCTCAGACAGGCAGGCAAGGGAAACTGGCTTGTTCGTATACCGAGTGCATGGTTGTAAACCGAGGCAAAAGTTTGGCGAGCTTTTTGGTCATGAACCGAGTTGTACGTGAACCTGGACGTTCGTGAACAGAGTTTCCACTGTATATATAATGTGTGTGTATGTATGTATGTGTATATATGTATATATATGACAGCAACACTCATAACAGTGACAAAACAATTACATTGACAATCATGTTACGTTATTTTCAAAATGTTTCCTTTAATTTTTCATTACTTCTTTAACACACTACTTCTCCGCTGCGAAGCGCGGGTATTTTGCTAGTATAATTATATAATTAAAATATTTGGAAAACGTTAGATTTAAAAACACATCTGGATGTGTACACATTAAGTTCTATTTTTTTGTGAGTAATTTCATGAAATGTCTAGTTTTGTGAGGACAAATGATAGATGTTTCTGGATCCACTCCTACATATTACACTGCTGTTTGCTAAATGCCTTGCAAGACATACAGTAGTGTTTGTTGTCGTGTTTTAAATGAAGAAGTGTATATTGGCTTATTAGAAGGTTAACCTTACATGTGCTTGAGTGGATTTAGAGCTGTCCAAAATTCCATCAAAAAATGTATTGGAATACTATTAGTGTTTTCATTTTACAGCATTTTGTATACAAAGTATGCTACAAGGTGAGAATGCACACTTAGTTACATTAAAAATATTTCTGTAATTATTGTTATATACTACTGTTAGTACAACTGTTGCTTAATTTGTTTTGCGTGTGTTTACTATACTTTGAGAGGTGATGCCCTATTGTATATTATGCATATATATGTATAATTACATTTTTGACACTTAAATATCCTCTTTCAATCTGTATTGTTTTTGCAAACTCGATATGAAAATCCGAAAGACAAAATTATTAGTGTGTTAAAATATGATACTAAAATATGTAGTAATGCCCCTCATACTGTATAGTATACTGGGTTTAGAATAGTACCTCTAGGATACAGCCTATTCTTCTTTAGTTATATAAAGTGGTATTTGTAGGTTTATGAAATGGTTCTTCTTTATTTTTTTTGCAAACAATATGAAAATCTGAAAGACAAAATTATTATTTTGTCACTAGTTATGAAGGTTTATCTTTAAGAGTTCCAAGGTGATGGGAATGGGAATTTGGAAAATTGAAAGTACACCTTATGAGAAGGATTTAGGTGTTGTAGTGCACTCAACTCTATCTACTGCCAAGCAGTGTTCAGAAGCCAATAAGAAGTCTAACAGAATGTTAGGTTATACAGTATAGTACAATGTGTAGAGTAAAGTATAAGGAAGTTATGCCCAAGATTATAATACACTGGTGAGGCCTCATCTGGAGTACTGTGTACAGTTTTGGTCTCCAGGCTACAAAAAGGACATAGCAGCATTGGGAAAAGTCGAGAAAAGAGTGACTAGGCTGATTCCAGGACTACATGGGATACGTTGTGAGGAAAGATTAAAAGAGCTGAGCCTTTTCAATTTAAGCAAAATAGGATTAAGAGGAGACATGATTGAAGTGTTTAAATTATGAAGGGATTTAGAACAGTGGATTGAGACTGTTTCTTTACACATAAAATCATAGACACATGGAACAAGCTACCATGTAGTGTGGTGGACAGGTGGAATTTAAGGTCTTTAAAAACTAGACTTGATGTTATTTTAGAAGAATTAAGTAGATAGGTAAGCTTTGTTGGGCTGAATGACCTGTTCTGTTACATTTATTGCATGAAGAAAAGGTCTTGTGCTGCAACATCATACTGTAATTATTGCTGATTTTGTTTTTACCTTAAGTAGTCAGCATTTGTGTATAAACAAATTTCTTTCTGTCTTACAGAGATGACATAGAAAAAGCCAGACTAACAGGAGACTGGAAAATTGTCCATGATTTTTACTTGACAACATTTGACTCATTCCTTGAACTGAATGCTGCTTTTAAGGTATCATGCAGAAAAAAAATCCATATATTTGTTAACTCAGTAATAAAGAGATCTATATATTGTATGTTACAGATATTGTAACAAGTAAGAGTCCAAGACATCATAAAGGTTTGGGACAGCCACCTATATATTGTTTTTACCAGCTGCAAAAGATTGAAATAAGTAGCACGATGTGCATAGAACAGAGTCCAAAACAGAACTAATCACAGTAGAAAAAGATGAAGGCTTTAAAGGCCCGTATAGGAAGTGACATCACCAAAAGGGGCAGAATCAGAAGTGATGTTGTCTGGACTGGAAGTGATGTCAGCAAAGGGCCCGGTGCCGGAGGTGACGTCAGCAAAGGACCCTGTGCCAGAAGTGATGTCAGAAAGGGGCTGGCTCCAGAAGTGATGTCTTCTGAGGTGCCGGAACCTTGCAGGATTTCCCAAGAAAGGTCTGTAGGGAACTGAGAAAGACAGTGGGATGGGATGTTTTATTACAATTACTTAGAACCTTTAGCTGCTTCCTACTCGCACATGTGTGCCAAGTTCCAAAGACCCATCAGGTCAGGCATCCTGCACCGAGAGGCCATGGGCACAAGAGAGAGCATCAGCTTTGGCATGGAGAGAGCCCTTACAATGAATTAGCGAAAACTTGTCAGGTTGGAGGTCAAGAAACCACCTAGTGACCCATGGATTCAACTCTTTGTGAAGGGCCATCAACTGTAAGGGAGCATAATCTGTCACCAGAGTGAACTCCCAGCCCAAGAGGTAGTACCTCAACTGCGTAATCGCCCATTTAATCTCAAGGGCTTCCCTTTCCATCGGTGCATACCTGGTCTCCCAATTCAACAGTTTCCGGCTCAGGTACATGACCGGGTGTTCAACACCATTGACGCTTTGGTTCAGCACGGCCCCCAGGCCTGTGTCCAAAGCGTCCGTCTGGAGAATAAAAGGGAGAGAAAAATTGGAGCTTTTAATATTAGTGCTGAAATAAGAGCCTGTTTTAAGTCACAGAATGCAGCGTCCGTCTTGTCAGTCCATACCACATGATTAGGAGCCCTGTTCTTTGTTAGATCAGTCAAGGGCACCGCTCTATCTGAAAACCAAGGTACGAACCGGCAGTAGTACCTGGCCAATCCGAGAAATGTTTAGACTAGCCGCTTGGTTTGCGGACAGGACTATTTTAAAATGGTATCTATTTTTGAACACTGTGGTTTCACAGTACCCTAACCCACCAAGTAGCCCAAATATTTAGCCTCTTTTAGGATAAAGAAACATTTCTTTGGATTGATACGAAGCTCGGCTTCTGCTAGTGCCCGCAATACCACTGTGATCTGCTGTATGTGTTCCTTCCATGTGCTGGAATAGATGACGACTTCATCCAGATAGGCAGCACTATACGCATTATGGGGGTGGAGCACTTTGTCCACCAGACACTGGAAAGTCACAGGAGCCCCATGTAACCCAAATGTAAGGAACCAATACTGCCAGTGTCTGCTAGGGGTGCTAAATGCTGTCTTGATCTTCACAGAGTCCGTTAAAGGAATCTGCCAGTACCCTTTTGTCATGTCAAGTGTGGTCAAAAATTTTACTTGGCCAAGCCTTTCAGGATGGGCTCGAATAGGGAGACCTGGTTAAGCCGACGGAAGTCATTGCAAAACCTCCAACTGCCATCAGGCTTACTAACCAGTATGATTGGGCTGGACCAGGGACTATAACTTTCCTCTATCACTCCTAGCTCCAGCATTCACTTGACTTCCGGTTCCACTTCTGCTTTCTTTGCCTCAGGAAGGCTTTAGGGGAGCTCTCAGACTATAACCCCCGGTTCAGTCACTGCATCATGTGCAATCAGAGAGGTCCTTCCTGGTTTTTCACTCGCCACCTCCGAGATGGACAGGATAGCTGATTCTAGCTCCTGCCTTTGTCTACCAGTTAATTCTTCGCCGAAATTAAGGGTGTCTGTGTGAGCAAAGAATGAGCAAGGCTGAGCGGAGGAGGGATCAGGTTCCCTTTCCTTCCACGGCTTCAGCAAGTTCACATGATAAACCTGCTCGCTTGGTCTATGATTGGGTTGTTTCACCAAGAGTAATTTAGAATGGAAGGTGGGAACTAACACCATGACACGATCCCCCGGATGAAATTCTCAGAGTGTCATGCCACGGTCATTATAGCAGGCCTGTGCCTATTTGTGCCTCTTCCATATGACTTTTTAAAATAGGTCGGATTTTTCCAAATCTATTGCGTAATTGCACGATATATTCCAAAACATTTGTAGAGGGAAGAGCCTCTCCTTCTCAGCCTTCTTTCAAAATATCCAATATACCTCTGGGTTGTCGCCCATATAATAATTCAAACGGTGAGAACACCGTAGAGTCTTGTGGGAATTCCTGATAGGCAAAGAGAATGAGGGGGAGGAGTTGATCCCAATTCTGCCCATCCCTGCTGACCATCTTACGTAGCATCTGCTTGAGAGTCTGATTAAACCTCTCCACTAGACCGTCGGTTTGAGGATGATACACCACAGTCTTTAAATGCTTTATTTTCAGTAACTTGGCCATTTCCCTGAACGTCTCCGAGGTAAAAGTCGTCCCTTGATCTGTTAGGACTTCTTTAGGGATGCTGACACGCGAGAAGACCCCTACTAGTTCCTATGTGAATACTTTAGATGTAGCTGAGCACAAGGGAACAGCTTCCGGGTATCGGGTCGCATAATCCATGATGGCTAATATTTATTTATGTCCTCGGGCTGAAGGCTTTAGGGGTCCTACGATATCGACCCCAATTCTTTCAAAAGGGACATCAATTAAGGTAAGGTGAACGAGAGAAGCACCATTCCTCCTAGGAATTTGCCGTAATTGACATTTTGGACAAGAAATACAAAAACGGCAAACCTCCTTATTAATTCCCGGCCAATAAAATCGGAGCTTGATCCGCTCTAAAGTTTTTTCGGAGCCTAAATAGCCTTCAAGGAGGTGGGCGTGTACTAATTCACAAACCTGCCGCCGGTAGGCTTGTGGGATTAACAACAGTTTCTGGACACCCCCCCCCATGCTACGCGACCCGATATAATAGATAATTTTCTATTACAAAGTGAGACCCCTGTGGCATGGGCTGATGTGTACATTGGCCATTGACGAGGACCAATGCATTTGTTTTGCAAATTTTAGGTAGTCATCATTCTACTGCTCCCTTTTGAAAGAAGCCGGCATTTTCCTAAACTGAAAGTGTATCTCGGAGATTGGGTCTGGCCTAACCACAAGGGGCAGAGATTCCTCCCGACTCGTCGAGGCGGGGGTGGATGACATATTCGTCTGTGACGGTCCAGGAGTCTTCCCGTCCTCCTCGTGGGCTTCCGTATCTCTGACTGCCGGCTTTGTACACGGCGTGGAGACAGCTTGAGACGAGTTATCCCCATTGCTAACGAGGCCTAAGTTTTTATCGGGAGTAGTCAATAGTTTACTGCATTTATTATCAGACCAGTCCCGCCCCAGAATCACTGGAAAAGGAGGAATAGGGTGAACCGAAATTTCTTTACTGATCCTCCCTGACTGATGAAACATAGGGCGGTGTCGTACATACAGATTTCTCCATGCACGCATTTTAAACTTTTCTTTTTTTTAATTCTTTGTTGCGGTAAGATATATCGGCAATCAACAAGGGAAATGTTGTTGCCGGAATCAAATAGAGCTTCTAGTTTATAACCATTAACGAGTACAGATCCCGTATTTGTTAACGTCAGGGGGTTGCTCAGAGCGCACAAACCATCTCCTGCCCTCCATCTACTACACGACAGACTGGTAACCCAGAAACAGCATCCAATATATGTGGAAGGGACTTATTTTGTAGGACATAATCACTAGGAAATCCACTAGAGGACCATTCTTCTCTCCCAAATTTTGAGGCTGGCATGGGTGGTTTTATAAGCTGTATAAGCTCGTCCATAGAACGGAAATCTCCCCTGTCCGGCTGGGCAAAGTTTTTGGGAAGGCCCTGTAGAAAAATAAAGCAGACAACCTGCTGTACTATCTGACAGGTAGTCAATTCAAATGGCCTTAGCCGTAAGGCCACCCGCTTCCAGAGGTTTATAGCCTGCTCTTTGATTGACCTTTCTTGCTCGAACTCCCATTTCTGTATTTTTCTTGCCTGCTGGACTGGGGATAGCCCATATTTTATTGGGACCTTAGTCCCAATTGGGGCTCAGGTCTCTCCTCTGAGATAGCATAATAAACCCTTTTCATTTCATCCCCAGAAACCAGCCTATGTCTGTGTTTCCCTTTCACACACCCCACTTGGTAAGTTACCAGCCTGGGTTTGTATTTTGGGAGAGGAGCCTATATGGAGTCCTTCCTGACCCCCGAACGCACTCCCCCCCAGAAACTTGGCCCCTGTACTTTCCTACCTGATTTTTCATTAGCTCGTGTCCCGGTTTCTTCTGGGACTTCATCCTGCCGACTACGCCACTGTAACAAGTAAGAGTCCAAGACATCATAAAATTTTAGGGGCAGCCACCCGTATATTGTTTTTCCGGGCTGCAAAAGATTGAAATAAGTAGCACGATGTGCATAGTCCAAAACAGAACTAATCCCAATAAACAAAGATGAAAGCTTTAAAGACCCATATAGGAAGTGACGTCACCAAAAGGGCTGGAATCAGAAGTGATGTTGTCTGGACTGGAAGTGACGTCAGTAAAGGTGCCGGAGGTGACGTCAGCAAAGTGCCTGGTGCCGGAAGTGACGTCAGCAAGGGGCCGGCTCCGGAAGTGATGTCTTGTGAGGCGCTGGAACCTTGCAGGAATTCCCACGAAAGGTCTGTAGGGAACTGAGAAAGACAGTCAGCGCACTCCTCCGCCCCCCAGGTCGGATGTTTTATTACAATTACTCAGACCCTTTAGCTGCCTCTTACTCACACGCGTGTGACAATATATATAGTAATATCAGATCATATTCAGTACAGTAAATAACAACAACAACATTTATTTATATAGCACATTTTCATACAAAAAATGTAGCTCAAAGTGCTTTACAAAATAAAGAATCATCCTCTTTAATAAAACCCTTGTGTGCGTCCAGTGTCCGTGTGTGTGTGTCTTCTGGTGAAGTGTGCATGCGCGGGGCCACACAGCATGTGTTCAGTCTCTTCCTGTGCATTCCCTGTGCAGAGAGATACACACACAGGCGCGCGCGAGTCACACACACACACACACACACACACGAGTCATGCACACACAGGCGTGCACAGTCTGTGTGTGTGTGTCTTCTGGAGAAGTGCGCATGCGCGGGGCCACACAGCACTTGTTCAGTCTCTTCCTGTGCATTCCCTGTGCAGAGAGAGACAGACACACACACACACACACACACGAGTCACACAGACACACACACAGGCGGTCACGAGTCACATACACACAGGCGCGCGCGTCACACACACACAAGTCACACGCACACGTGAGACAAACAGGCACGCGCGACAGACAGACACACACACACACACAGGCGAGACAGACAGACACACACACAGGCGAGAGACAGACAGACACACAGACACAGAGGCGTGCGCTTAAGAGACACACACGCGAGAGACACACACAAAGGCGCGCAAGAGAGAGAGAGACACACACACAGGCACGCGCGTGCATTGTTGCAATGTTAATTTTCTTGGTTGTTTATTAAATTACAGATTTTTCAAATGTTAATTTTTTCCCCTGTGCTTAAAACTCATTAAAAAACTCATTTAGCGAGCGGGTCATAAGGCTAAAGCGCAAATTCTTGCAGTGTTAGTTTTCTCTGTTGTTCAAGGTTTTCTTAGTGTTAGTCAATGTTTTTACATTTAGTTTACTATTATGCTGTGCTTTCTATGGTATAGTTAACTATATTTGTGCTTAAAAACTATATATTTAAAAAATATATGTTTACATACAGTTCATACGGTCTGGAACGGATTATGGTCGTGAACCGAGGTTCCACTGTATTACTGTCAGACAAAATTACAGGAATTTCACGGAAATACAAACCAGTATTACTGAGAGAGAAAATTAAAGGCACACAATACAGTGACACATATTACAGCCACATACAAGGTCCCTTGCCATTTAATATAGACTGTTCATACAAATGTTTATGCACTTCTGTTCTAGCGCCCGTTATTTCAACGGGCTTAATGTCTAGTAGAAAAATAAAAGACTCAGTAAGAAAACAAAATAAGTCAACATTAATTAACATAGAATAAGTAAGGTCCGATGGCCAGGGTGGACAGAAAAAACAAAAAAAAAAAAAACTCCAGACGGCTGGAGAAAAAAAAAATAAAATATGCAGGGATTCTAGACCATGAGACCACCCAGTCCCCTCTGGGCCATCTACCTAATATAAATGAAACAGTCCTCTTGTAGTTAGGGATCTCACAGAAGGACTTGATGATGATGGTCACGTAGACTTCTGGCTTTCAGTCCATCAATGTTGGAGCACCATGATGCTTTAACTAGGTGGAGGTGGCACAGGCCGCCACCACAAAGAAACCGGAAAAAGAAATAAAAGAGAGAGTAGGGGTTAGTACGTATTTTAGAGCCACTGTGAATAGTTATTATGATGAATTGGGCATGCAGAGTATCCGGATTAAGTTAAAATGAAGTTATGAAAAGGCCATGTTAAAGTAATGTGTTTTCAGCAGTGTTTTAAAGTGCTCTATTGTATTAGCCTGGCGAATTCCTATTGGCAGGCTATTCCAGATTTTAGGTGCATAACAGCAGAAGGCCGCCTCACCACTTCTTTTAAGTTTAGCTTTTGTAATTGTAAGGAGACACTCATTTGAGGATCTAAGGTTACGATTTGGGATATAGGGTGTCAGACATTCCGATATATAAGATGGAGCGAGATTATTTAGGGCTTTATAAACCATTAGCAGAATTTTAAAGTCAATTCTGAAAGACACAGGTAACCAGTGTAGTGACATCAAAACTGGAGAAATGTGTTCGGATTTTCTTTTCCTAGTTAGGATTCTAGCAGCTGCATTCTGCACTAGTTGCAAACGATTTATGTCTTTTTTGGGTAGTCCTGGGAGGAGTGCGTTACAGTAATCTAGTTGACTGAAAACAAAATGATCACTTGTGTCCTTCTTCCTTTCTGTTATCATCATTCATATTCATTGTTTGATTTTTTTCTCAAGTATTTATTGAATTCTGGTAATTGTGTACTTTTTCAAGGATCTTCTTGATAGAGCTGTTCAAAGAGAAGAATACTTAAATGCCTTTATATTTATTGCCCCTCCGATATGAAGTGGTTTGAAATTTCAACATGCAATGCTGTACCACAAGAGAAATGTGAAATTTGGGCTAATTTAGTACTGCTTTTTATGCGCTAATGATGAGTGAATCTCTATAGAGACTGCAGAGAAGCAGAAAAAAATAGTAATAAGCAATACATTGGACAAAACATTTTTAAATTGGCAAGTGAATTCATGTTCAATAATTTGATAATTAAATGAAAAATAATTTACAGTGACTCTTTGATCTAAAACAGTTTTTGAGTAAATATGCTTTTAATTATTTTTTCATTATGTTTTAAAATATACATCCAAACTTTTTTTTTTTTACATTTTTCTTAGATTCTAGGTCTTTAGACCTCTTCACACTAAATGTTTTAGAAGCAACAAATGTTAGAAAACAAAATCAAAAACTACATAAAACACAATAATTACACTCAGAGACCTTTCTTCATCATTGCCTCTTTCTCTGTAGTTTTGAGAAATTAATGTATGTGTTTTATTTATGAATTTGCTGCTAACAGTGTTGTTATAGTACCTTTTTATAAAGCTAATGACACAAATCAAAGACTTTTGTTAAGCTAATTAAAAAAATTAACTTTCTCTATTGCTCTTGCTTAGTTACTAACACTTTTGAGAGTGCTAACCATCTTGGCAGGCAGTGTTTTTGAATCCTACAAAGAATAAGTCTCTCTCACATCTACATATCAGGTAGAGATAGCTCATTCCTCTTAATTTTAATCAGTGCTTTAATTTTCATTATTACGCTCTGTATTTTTCTGCATTTATACATTACAAATATAGACACGCATACAATTTGCAGAGATGAGGAACATGTATAAATCAATATAATGCCTTATATTGTATATAAAGTTAAAAAGCAAAAAAACTACTCTAAAATATTTGCTTTATTATCCTTACATATATTGCTTGTTGTTTATTTTGCTTTTTTTTGTTCCGTTTAAACATGCAGGATTGTGAGAATTAAATTAGCTGGGTATGAGTGAATGTGCAATTGTGGACTGTAATAGAGTGGAACTCTGGAAAGGCCTGTTTATGTCTTTGTGCAGGTGGGTTTATATCATGGAAAGAAAAAATCCTCAATATAGAATATACTGAAACCCAGTTGAGGAGCCAGGTGTAGAGTTATTTTCTGGCAATTTTGTGGTGACACAGTTACTTGCATCACTTGGTCTGGGTTCAGCCTGAAAAAGTAATATTGAGCCACAATGTAGGGGCAGTTATGATACCAGATCAGTGAAAGGTATTTGTTGGACAGGTTTAATATTCAGCCTTTTCAAATTCCTCAGTTTTCTGTTTGCATCAGTAAAAATCAAAGCCACAATTGTGCTTTTGATTGTCAATTGTAGGGATTATTTAGCTTATTAAATCATACACCTATGATAAACTATTTGGAATATTGAATACAGCTGCATCATGCTGCACACTAAAGATAATCATAGCAGCATTACAAAAGTCCAAAGAAGACCTGCTAGATTAATTTAAAGACTACGTGACATGGGCTATGTCGAAAGTTGATGAATGGCTGTATCTTTGTTTTACTATGAGTCATCATACTTTATTTTAAGCCCAAAGCTTCTGGAATTAATCATAAAAGCAGCACCGATGTACTACTAGGAAGTGCTTGGTGATAATGATGGAAACAAAAGTGAAAATAATTGAGAGAGTAGAACGAGCTAAAAAGATGGTAGATTTTGCTTGTTTGTATAACATGAACCGTTCAGCCTTCGGCACGATTCAAAAGACCAAGAACAAGATCATAGAACATATTTTTGCTACGTATGCTAGCTTGCTATCTGTGAGTTTACCAAGATAAGGTGACTAAAAACATGAAAAAATAACTTGTTTTTTTGCTGTTAAAATGTACTTTAAATCAATACAAAAATAATGTACATAAAGAATATGTGGGTCATAGACTTCTGAACTGAAAGATCAGTTTTTGTGTCATCTCAAAATTATCTAATGGGAGCTGTTTCTTCAGCAACACTAGCATGCACGCAGTCATCTTGCAGTTGCTCCCTTCTCAGATTGAAAGAGTAGACAGACTTCATGCACAAGTGAGAAAACACTAAGTGAACACAGCCAAGTCAGTGGCCAATTTTAAGTGTTCCCTGCATCAACCAGTGGGCAGCACATGTGTCAACCCAGCAAGCCTTTGATCTTGCATTTGCACCAGCAGCGGACAAGCAATCACTTTCTGTGTTAATACAGTTTCGGTGCACAACGCACTTGGGGGATTGCCGGGGTCTCAAAAATCTTGCAGTAAAATCTTTTCAAAGCTATTTGTATTGTACAAACATTACAAATAACATGGTTTCGATAAGAGGTAAGGAGAGGGAGGTATACTAGGTCTGCACACTGTGACGGACAGCCGGGTCCCATGGCGGGCCGGGACGCCTCTGCTGCATACGTCCCGGGGGAGCCATCGTGGACATTGCAGTACCTTCCCCGGGGCGCTTGGGGGCAGTCTCCCTGGCCGTGGATCCCTCCTCAATCTCCCCCGTGGCTCCATGTGACATGGAGTCCACCACAGCAGCCCGGTTGGGAGATGGGGTGGCCGCTAGGGGGTGCTGCGGAGAACCAGCCACCACACTGGATGGTTTATCAGCCCCACCTGGAGGTGCAATTAAGACCAGCTGGTCAGGCACCTTGTACACTTCCGGGTGGGGGTATAAAAGGGCCTGCCTCCCAGCAATCAGGGCCAGAATCGGGAGGAAGAGGACGAGGTTGCCTGGGAGGGGTGGGGGAGCAGGAAAGTTTGGTTTGTGTGGGTTTTTGTACTTGGACTGTGTTGGGCCTGTGGGACACAGGGAAGATGTGTGCCCACGGCTGAAGAGCAAACAAATAAAAAACCCTTGAGTGTGAACACGTGCCTCTGCGTAGTCTGTGCCGGGTCGGGCGCTATATATCGCCTTTTCACAACACATATGTCTTTATTCTATAATAGTAAGAATAAGAGCAACTCATTACTCAAAACGGAGGCATCTGGGATCAAACCACGAACGTCTTGTTTACGAGTCAGCAGTTCTTACCGCTGCACCACCAAAGCGGTTGTATTAAGGGCGTGTCAATATCAGACCCTAACGCAAGTTCTTTTTCAGCAGTTATATTCTTGAATAAACTTGCTTGTTATACCTGTACCCTTTGTGAAAGTGTTTATTTGATATTTGAACTTAAGGCTTCACACTATTTGCACTTCATGTATACATTTTGTCAATTATTACTAAAACATAAAAAGTTTCTGTTTTAACTATGTGTTCACATAGATTGTTGCACACACAGAAATCACATGAAATGCATGTATTCGAAATAATGAAATATTATTTACCCAATACAACTCCAGGCAACTCACACGCAAGTAAACAGACTTGAGCTGAGAGACCTTTCTGCGTTCGTGGGGGGATGGGATAGTAGGCTGCTTTCTGCTTTTGCTGATCAACACATTTACAACACAAAAGACACTGACGGAGAGGTATGAAGGGAACTTAAGGTGGTCTGGAATTATGAGTTTTTTCGTAGGCTTTGGTAATTCTACCGTAAAATGTCATTATGCACAGACTGAACTGTGTTAACAGATTTTAGATTGAGGGGAGTGGTTGAGGTGGTTTATTCAAGGTTCATGGAAGATGAACTGGGCATGAAAGAAATGTAGAAAATCTATTTGGCAGAATATGGCATATACCTTTGTGTGGTTTTTAAACATCCATCCTGTCATTTCTTTTTTAAAGCAATTTTAGAACACAATTTGGTTCTGCTGGTGTGTCTAGTTCATGTGCAGGACGAGAAATATTACCCATCCATAATTCAAAAACGGTTATGCAACTTGTTACGATTTCAGAAACTAATGCTGTAATCTATGTAATAAAGCAGTTTATTCCTGGTGAGAATTAAAACTAGCCCCATTTAAGACTGATTATCCATTAGTCAATTGTACAGTGCTGATAATTTCAGGCTTTCCATGCAAGTAGAATGTGGGCGTATGTGTATATATAATCAAAAATATTGGTCTCCAAAAATAAAAGTCACATTTGAAGTCACTTTTGTCATATTCTGCAGCCTTATATTTTAATGGTAATATTTAAGAGTTGAATTAAAGTCAATGGTTTTTTTGAATTACTTCATGAAAGAAAAGAAGTAATGAGTATAATACTTTTAACAAATAATGTACAGTTTCTGCATGATCATGGTAAATGATTTTTGACTTGGTTACATTGTGAGTCTGCCACGTGGTTTAAATCTGTTCATTATGCTAGGCTAAGTTTGCCTGTATTCACCAGTGCTTACATGTAATGTAATATATACTGTATAATACACCAAGCTTGTTTTGGATCAGTACAGAACTGTATCTATCTGTCTATCTAGTACTCTAAAGATAATTACATGGACTTTTGTTTTATTTCTCTAGAGAGATCCTAATGCACCATTTAATACAACAGATGATTCTGGAATCAACAGCAAATTTGTAAATACCGTCTATGATTCCTTGCTCAACACAGTAAGTAATCGTGCCCTATGCTAATTTAAAGTTTAGTTTATATAAATAAAGAAATCTGCATATACTGTTTTTTCAAAACATTTGTCCAAAATGTACCTTTAATCATTTTATACTTAACAGTTTCAGTTTTCCACTGTATGTCTTTATTAGATACACTTATCTTCATCATCATTTAAAATACTTCAAACATTCGTTAACTTTTGACATAGCCCATGTCAAAGCGTCTTTAAATTAATCTAGCAGGTCTTCTTTGGACTTTTTGTAATGCTGCTATGATCATCTTTAGTGTGCAGCATGATGCAGCTGTATTCAGTATTCCAAATAGTTTATCATAGGTGTATTATACACCACTGGCAAAACCCTTCTTAAGTGTTCTCTCTGCAGTGTCTGAACTACCAGTATATTATCATTGTTTTATTTTCTTCTTTAAATGGCTCAAATGCAGTGGCTTTCAAAGACTCCAGATCGTTTTCAACGGTGTAATTTCTAGCACCACACACCCTCATTTTATGTAGTTGTTATGTAGTAGTTTACTTTCTATATGAAAGAAAATGTTTCACAGTGATATTTCATTTACTACATACAGTATGAGCTGTATTGAGGATTTTGTCCCATTATTAGGCATTTTTTCTTTTATCTTGATTGCATGTGTAAATCTAAATAATTATTGCCACCTGAAGTTTAAACAGTTTTGTTTGTTAAAGTTTTGTTTACATTTTATAAGAAGGTCTAGCATATATAGCAAACGTTAATGCTTCTACCTCTCAGTTCCAGGAGCCTGGGTTTTTATCTTGGCCCTGTTACAGCCTGTGTGAAGTTCACACTTTTTTTTTCTTTTCCTGTATAGACTTTTCATGGAATTTTCTTTTTTTTTAACCAAATTTTTATAATGTGCATGTCAGGCAGTTACAATCTATACTAGGAAGCTTAATTTTTGTGTTATCTTTACTGATATCTATCCATCCATTTGTCCATTCTTTCATCCACCTTGCTCATTCAACTTTTATTTCTGGGGAAGCTTTTTTTAAGAACATTCCACTAAATTAACCATCAGAATACATCTTATGATGCTCTAGGGCCATTGTATGCTTTGGGTCTTTCAACATCAAATGCGTTCTACCAGGTGACCCAGCGTGGTTGATCTGGTCACAGGCTGTGTTTAAGTGCCATTATGCTATATATATCCATAAACTTTCTATTCCTAACACTGCTGGTCAATATCATTAAAATTTTAAATGATTAAAAATCATATAATCTTTTAATAATAGTATTATTTTTAAGTTAGAGTGTAGTGTATTTATAGTTCAAATAAAAAGAATACACTACATTGAAAATACAAGCCTCAAAGTACAAACTCATTGCAACAGAAATGAGTATACTTGTGATCACTGTGACAAAAGGGATTACACCTGTGATTTCTAAATAAAGCTAATTGCATGAATACCACAGCTTTCTCAGTTTTGGGCTTTGTTGTGTCTCATGCATCATATCTTCACATATTAAGGAATGGTTTACCCAATTAAGAAACCAGATTATGAGTCTTTACATTAAGATTTGAGAGAGTACAAGAGTAATAGTAGGCTACTGAACCTAAGCCAAAACACAACACTGGATAAGACATTAAAAAACACAGAAAAACAGATAGGCATGTGCTTCTAACTGGACACAAGGATTATCTGTGAAAACTGGTGTTTCATTGACTGTTCATACAGTGCGAAGGTCATTGGATGGGAGCAAGCTTTACTGACAGTGCCCAAAAAGAAAACCATCACAAAACTACAAGATTAAACTCTTCCAAAGAACATGAAAATAAGCCTGATGAATATTGGCAGCATATTCTTTGGCCTGATGAATGCTGGCAGCCTATCCTTTGGTCAGATAAAACCAAAATATATTTGTTTCGCTCAGATGTGGTCCAGCATTTGTGGCATGGACCTGGCCAGAACTATCACAGTGTAGGGAATATGACATTTATAGATGGCACAGTGAATGCAGTTTTTGTAACCCAATACTTAATAAAAAGAAGACTCCCGGTCTCAAGAAGTTTGGTAGAAGAAAAATTTTCCAACATGACAAAACACACTGCTTTTAAAGTATAAAAAATTTGAAAACTATAACCTTGCTAAATATGTCCCCTGATTTTATTCTGATTGAATGCTTTTGGGGTATTCTAAAAAGTGGAAGGTAGAGCAATAAAAACCTTCCAGCAAAGAGCAGCAGATAAGAAATAGTGGCAAAGAATGGAAGAACATCCCTCCATAGACATGTACAAGACTGGTATGAGGACTGATTGTGAGGTCATTTATGTTAGGTAGAATGCCTAGAGGGGGCTGGGTGGTCTCATGGCCTAGGAAAACTTGCAGATTTATTTTTTCTCCAGCAGTCTGGAAGTTTTTTTTTTGTTTTGTTTTTTTTTGTCCTCCCTGGCCATCAGACCTTACTTTTATTCTATGTTAATTAGTGTTCCCTAATTCTATTTTCTATTTATTTCGTCTTTTTTTCTCTTTCTTCATCATGTAAAGCCCTTTGAGCTACATCATTTGTATGAAAATGTGCTATATAAATAAATGCTGTTGTTGTTGTTGGTATTATCCATGCCTACAAGGAACAAATCTATCATTAAAAATAATTTCGGACATACAAAATATTAAAAAATATTAAAGAATGGAATCTTGATAATAAAGGATGCAATGACTTTTGTTGCAGTTGGTTCTTAAATAAAGACTTTTCATTACTGTTTCATTTGTCAAAAATGTCTGTTTTTTATACAGATTAATTGACTACTTTCTTGTTGGGTTTTAGCTACAAACAAAAATGTACTAAATAAACAGGATTTGTAGTTTGGGATAGTGAGAGTACTGTACTCAGTTCTGTTACATGCTGTATATTGAAGCTTTTTCTGTTGACTGAGTGATTTTATAAATTGATATCCTATTTCTCACTCTAGTAATATTAGCCCAGTGTGCTTTTGCATTGTAGAAATAATCACCAGAAAAATCCCTACAACCAATCTTAACATGGTAGCAAAAGATAGAGGCAAGGTGTTAAGGCTGTAAACATGTTAAGAGGCCTGTTTTAACATTCAATACAATTAAATATAATAAAAGTAAAAATTGTGCCTGGCAAACAAGTTTGGAAAACAAACAAAATGCATGTAAGAAGTTCAGTGTACTCTGCACACATAACAATAATGAACCTGAAATGACCCTGTAATAACAAATTGATCTTGCAGACAGAGAGAACTATTAAGAAGTCAAAAATGAAAACTATACCATAATGCACTTCTTTCCTGACGTAACTGTTAGGCCTTTTTATTTGCAGTTACATGTAGTTACTTCTAAGCTAAATTTACACTGTACTAATGCTTATATTCATGCTAAAATTTTAATTCCCACTTGGGGAAAAACAAAGTTTAATGTAATCTGATTTAATCTACTATATAACACATAAAAGTATATATTACTCTACAATAAGCATACACCTAGCTTTCCAGCATTGTGTCCAACAACCAATTACCAGCATCTCATACAATGCCATTTTCCTCTCTAAGGTCTCCTCCAAACTAATACTTCCATGGCTCTCTTTTTCCAATAGGGTGATATTTTTAGTTGGCTGTGGGAAAATAATAGTATTTGGGTTCAAGGTGGTCTAGACAACAGGTTGGCGTCAAGCTGCTAGTATTCCGTTCAGTCACCAGAATTTCTGGTTAGACTGCTGAGCTAAGGTGCTCTCTAGCTCTCATGAAAGCAATATTCTGGAGCATGTTGTAGTAATACTGATTTCTGTGCTGATCACATATATAGTTATCTTCAGTACTTGATCATCGCACCTCAGTACTTGCCCTCCACAGCTACTCAGAAAGCGCCTCAGACTTTCTCTTTCAGAGTATAGATGACAAATAGTGATCCCAGATTTCCCCAGTTGTGTAAATACTACAGTTTCTTCATAGCATGAGTATAGTTCAAGATGCATATGTGCAAGTATACATAGACATTAATGAACAACTCAGAACATTTATGTTACCACAATCTTTTTCTGTTTATCATAGAAAAAGGCACATTATTTGTGAATTCGGTTTCTTTAATTATTTTCCAAAGAATTAACCAGAAAACACTATTCATTATAGATCAGCTTTAAAATATTTTTGTTAGAGTTCTAGCCTTTAAGCTGCTTGAATGGATATTTTTTAGCTAGTTATAATGTTTCTAGCACTTTCACTTTGACATCATCATTGATTTGTTCACAGATTGTAGGCATACACTTTCTCTGTGTGTGTGCGAGATCCTTAAGTGTTATCTTAACTACTAAGTTATAGTAAATAGTTCTCAGAATCAAAATAGGTGTACTTATGGGTTGTTTTTTGTTTACTTTTGGAGCAGACAATGCTTTGTTCAAGTTCCTTCAGAGTCAGTTATCTCTGGCACATGTGGCAAAACATTTAATGCACTTTATGTTTCTTTGTTCAGGTGATATTCTCCTTCTTTTAGTTTGGTCATACATTTTTGTTGTGGACAGTACTGCAGCTCATTTTTGAAGTCTCACACACAGTAGTTCTTTTTTGATGTCATAAAGTGTATGTCTGCTGGGCAGTCTGTAATCAGACAGCTTTCTTGTTCAGCAAGACAAATGCATTCCTTTATGCAGGTCTCTCTTGCTTGTTCATCTTGCTCTCCTTTAGCAAAGTTGGACATAATATGGCACCCATGTCCAACTCAATTACAGAAGGTACTCTACTCATATAGTATAATACTAGGAAACCGTTCATAGTAAAAGGGATTGGTGTATCTTTTGCTATGCCAAACCCTAGGCAACAGTGGTACTGCTGTGGAACAGAAATTATAACCAGGCAGAATTTCTTTTCTAAAAGAAGCTTAATTAACATTGAGAAGAACTGCCACTTCTGGAATATGTTGTTATATAATCTGTTCCAGGAGGAATTTAAAGCAGATAGCAAACTTATTGGATGACAGCTAACAATATTTTCTGGGTCTTTTTCTGACCTTAGGATAGCAATGATCTTTGATATCAGTTTTGTGAGTAACTGTACTAACCACTTCTATGTCTGTGGAACAAGGTGAATAAGGAATTCTGGTGATATCTCATATCCCATGACCTTTCCTGTTTTCATGTTTTATAGGTCTTTATCTTTTTGTGAATCTGTAATCTTCTCCACTGTGGTGAGTTGAGACTTAGGTTGCTTATGTTGTTTGAATTCCTTAAGAACATTACATTTACCTAGCCTGTCAACTGCAATTTAAATACCTTTGGTAGATGACTGACCATTTGATCTTGATCACAAAATGGGCTGGGAGAATAAGAGGGCTTAGCTGATACTCTTATTTTTTGGTTTAATTTCTAGCCTTTGCAGCTCGAGTGAGAGAAATCAATATTTTACACCATTTCCTCCGAACTTTCCTGCCTGTGCTTAGAATAGGGAATTTTCCATTGCCATACCTCCAGACCCTTGACATTGCTTAAACAGTATAAGCACAAATCTCTAAGGGAGCTCCAGTACACAGAGATTGAATGAACATCTGCAAATGATGACGTTAAAAGATATCTTGGTAGCAACTTCAGGACTCACCAGTAGACACTAATGACAAATCTGAACAAAAAAATCTTTACTATCTTAGCAGTAATGTCTCTGAGTTAGACTGAGGGGTTCTGACAGGCTAAGAAGGTGACAGCTACAGCAGAGCTCTAGCAAAGAATCAGTAATGGAAAAACATTGAAGATTAAAACCATTTGTTGATTTTCGAAGAGGACACAGGACATTACCTAGGCTGTTTTCATCAAGGGTGGAGAATTATTAATTTTGACTGAGGATATTTCGGAATGGTTGAAGGAAAACTTTGAGGAATGAATAGCTAATACAGTGGATACACTTTCGTTGAAGCAGGCAGTGCCAGAACCATTGATAGGAGCCGGGTGGATGAGATCCAGCTTGAAATGCTAAAAAGCAGTGGCTCTTTTGGTGTGTGTCTTTGTTAATTCTCAACATCATTGTCACATGGAAGTCGGGGATTGTGTCTTTCTGCTGGGAGATTTTTGCAGTCACATTTTAAAAAGGATGACTAGAGAGTATGATTCAGTTGAAAGGGAATAACTGTACATACTCTGTTCTTAGCATTTCCTGCCTAATGCATTTTTATTGAAATTACTTGGTAGTTTGCCGTTAACTATTCCTCCACCTCATCACAGTTTGTTCACTGTTTCTTGTACAATACTTACTAGAACCTTTTAACTTATCCAAAGCTATGATTATACACAACATATTATATGTTGAGGTATTCCAAATCCATCATTAAGTCAGAAAAGAGAAAAAGAGTGTCAGTTGTCTTACGTTATTTCAATATAACCTACAGGACTGGAAAGACTTATAGTCATGTTGTGCAAGCAACAACTATCTCAGCTTTTACTAGGTGTTGGCTTTGTCTCGTTAGCCAAAAGATGTGGTATCTGCCAGTATTCCAATGTTTGAGATACTTTATCATGAAACATTTGCCAAAAATTACTTGCAGTCTTATGGAGTTAACCTTCGTGTTGAGTAAGTGCATGGAAAGTATGCTCTGTAGGGAGCTAATTAAGATGGATCAAAGGACACTTGGATCACTTAATTTTGCCTACAGAGCAATACAATTGGCTGGAGGATGTCAGTCTGACTTTTTTTATTCACAATTGAATAAAAATATTCATTTTGTAAAACTCTTATCTTTGCAAACAACTCTTCTTTCACTTGCTTGTGTACTAAATTATGACATTTATAGTTCATTAATGCCCAAGAGAACAGCAATTGAATGTGCCTCATTTTCTTATCTTATAGTTTAGCTTTCCTGTTCTTTAAGGATGAACACTCCACAATACTTTAGAGGACAAATTAATTCTTAAGGTTTGACTGCTAAATTGATATTTATCATGATTATTAAAGCTTAAAATAATAAAAGACAATTCACTAACAAATTGTTATTAAAGTACTTATGCTTGAGTTAACATATCCATTAATTTCCTTTCTTGTAGCCACAAGAGGTACAAAAATCAGTTCTAAAGGGGATCATTAACAGCTTATTAAGGGAATGGAAAGGGTAAGTATATTGTTTACTATTTTTTTCCCTCTGAAGAATATTTTTGGTGTATGTAATGAAACAGCAAAGTATTGTTTGTTTTGGAAAGAATATTTCATATTTGTGAAATTCATCATTAATACCTAAGATATTTGTCAGTGTTTGTTAAGGAAAGCTGGGTCTAGATTGTGAAAATGTGAAAAACAGAACCACTTGAATGTTCCTGACTATTTCCTTAAGTAATGAACTTGTTATTTAAAAGCATTGAAAGGAAGAAACATACCATTTTTCTACATATTTTTTTAAACAGAAATACATAGTAATATAATCTTTTGCTTGATTCAATTTTAGCTTTTACAAATTTCTCTTTGGATTGCAGATAAATGTTCAATAACTGTGTTTATTGAGTAACTGTGATGATGAATTAGAAGCTTCTATAAAGCAGCTTATTTTCTGTGATAGTCTGACTATAACAATTACATATTTAAAATAATACTCAGTGTACTACTGTTAATAACAACTTATCAATATCAGTAGAAGACAATCTCTAGAAGTTCTTACTATTTTTTAAATTTTAGGCATTACATGACTCCTGTAGTTTATTTTATACAATACCGCCTAATTCTTTGCATTTATATAGCGCCTTTCTCACTACTCAAAACGCTCAGCAATTGCAGGTTAAGGGCCTTGCTCTAGGGCCCAACAGGGCAGAGTCCCTTTTGGCATTTACAGGATTTGCCTAGGCACTTTAAGGTTGACATTTATTCTTTCTTTGTTTTAATATAATTTTTTGCAATTAAATATAAATATTCAATGAAGAGAAAAGATTTTGAGCAATTTTAAATACAACTAATTTCTTTGTTTTATTATAAATTAATAAATTGCCCTTTTTTCAGACCCCGCACTAAAGATGACCTCAGAGCTTACTTTATACTGGTACAGGTAAAGACAGTTTTTCTTAGATTAATTTTAACAGCACACAGTTATGTGTTAGATTTCAGTCTTGTTTAAAATGTTGGTGAGAAACTGAAAAAAAGAGAATTTTCAGGCAGTCTCAGTTCATAGTTGGTTCAAACATATTTCCTGTTCATTTTTTCATGAAAAGACAGTTGTTGAATAGTTTTTATAGATTTATGCAATTATTTTTTACCTATATAAACAAGTAAACATGTTAGAAAAAAAATTATTTTAGAAATTTCTATTGGCGAATTACAATTATGTTTTTCTTAAAAATGTTTTTTAGTACAGTTTGATGGAAGAACATGGCAATCATATATAATGCCATAAACACAGTTTATTTCCTTGTAGCAGATTATTTATTGACTGCTAATGTATGTGTGGGTGTATATATGTACAGCTTGCATGTGTGTTTATTTTACTTTTTTAAAGTTTGGTTTAATTATAATTTTTCTGTGTTATAATAATAAGGTGTTGACATGTTTAATATTAACATTTACTAAATATATTTTAGAACAAAGGTGAAACTTGTTTACAGTTACTACTTTTTACTTTTAATTAAAATAATTTTTTTCTACTCGAAGAAGTACATGTAATTTTAGAATAACCAACACAGGATTAAACTAGGTGGATATTTAAATGCATATGATGTAAATTACATAGGAATACAGTATGTTTAGATATTCATCAATCAATTCATCCATATATATTTGGGGCCCATGGCATGCTGGAGCCTATCCTAGATTGCTTTGAAAAGTCAGGTATATATACAGAAAATGACAGAAAAAGCTTAGAAGAACCTAGTCTTATTTTAACTTATGGCTTATTACACAGACAATGAAGTCAGCAAAAGATACAGCTTTGGATTTGGTGTGGTAGAAGCAGTTGAATATTTTATATCCTACAGTTTTTTAGGAAAGGGAAATGACTTAAAAACATACAAGGAGCAGAAGCCACAGATTGTCAAATTTCAATTTGGCTAACAAGTTTCAAACACAACAGTAAATCATTTTATGAAAAAGGTACAAACATCACACAGGTAAACAGTCATCAGTCAAAGCCATTGACATATGACCATCCATCCTTGTTTGCAAGGCTATAATTAGTTTTTTTTTGGGTTCCACGTTACACTTGCATTTGAAATGTGCTCTTCATAAAGAAACAAGAGAAGGATGCTATAGATGTAGAAGATACCACAAATAGATTGGTAGCATAATCGCTTATAAGAAAGAAAAATGTACAAACTCTAACATCTATTCTAGCCCTTTCTGTGAAGCACATTAGACAACCATCAAGAAGAAAAAAATCTATTTTGAAAGGGCAGTACTTCAGCAAATTGAATTCTTCATCTGTTTATTGAACTTAGTCAATGTCTTCAAAGTTGACGCCACACAGGTATGCATATGGAAACCTGTAATGCCTATGGAAATCATATTTTATTTGTCTCAATTTCTGTTTCCAGTATCTAAAATTATATTTTGACTATTGAAAATACTAAATAGAGGTATAGCTATACTTTTGCTCATTACAATCTGTGCAAAACTGTGAGAATTTTTTTCCAATTAACTGATCTCTCAGTTAGGTGTATTTGTATTTCCATTTTGAGTAGCTAAATTTAGAATTACAGTTGTATTTAATGTGCCTGAAGTAATATTTATGAAATGTCATTTTTGGTATCTAGAGTGCTATTTTAAGTATCCAAAATTAAATTGAAAATATCTGTACAATATATATCTCAAACCCATTACATATATATATACAGTATGTGTGTATATAGATATAAAATATAAAAGAGACGCAACAACACAAAATGGTTGGTACACCACCCTGGTGACCCTGAATAACTGAAGGTATGGAGAATACAAATAAGCAGGCAAAATGTACCAGAGCTGTATTTTCAGACCTGAGTTCAAAACAAAGCTAACTCAAAGATATATATATATATATATATATATATATATATATATATATATATATATATATATATTCTACCAGTCAAAAGTTTGAGAACACCTCAATTTGTACAATTTTCCTTCGATTTTAATCAGCTGAAATGTAATGAATGTCCAAAATGGTGAAATAGTAAGCAGTAGATTAGCACAATTTTAAATTTCAAGTTTAGGTTAGCAAAACCTGAAAAAAGGAAATTTCAAAATATTACAAATGGGCCTTCTTCAGGGAACAACTAATAAGTTACAACCTACAGATGTTCTGAGCAAGTAAATTAGGCCTTTCAGCTTGCAACAAGAAATTTGTGCAGCTGTCCCAACTTCTGTTTCCTCACACACAGTGATGTCATTAAGTCTGCATTTTAAAGTTCCAAGTGACATGACATGTAAATTACATGTTCTGTGATTGATGGCAGTTTGGCCAATTTGTTAGTTGTTACTTCAGTTGTGTTAACATCCACACTATATGTTCTGTTATCAATAATATTTTTTAATAGGAGTTTATCAACAAAGAATAATAGTAATAATTATAATTAATAATTCATTACTTGAAAATCAAGAACTCTGTACAAAGACATTTTAAAGACAAATCGTTAGAATAAACATTGTCACAGACGGCTGGGGTTCTTAACCTGCTAGGACACCTAAAAGGACCGGAAGGTGACAATAATAGCTTCCGGGTCAAGAGAGGGCAACTGCCCTGAATAAAAAGAGGACCACGGGAAAGAGACAAAAAGATTTTAACCTGTTAGGACCCTTGGCCACCGCCAGGGGGCACCTTAAGCTTCGTTGGACCGGGAGAATTGTCACTTCCGCCACACCAGGAAGTGCTGCCGGAAGATCGTTTCCAGCCACCTGGAATACATCCGGGCGGGAATAAAAGGGCCCGCCTCCTAACAGTCGGGGAGCTAGAGTCGGGAGTGGAAGCAGGACAAAGCTCCCAGGAGGAGATTGGCGGCAAAGGACTGAGTTATTGAAGAGTTCATTGTGGGAGATTATTGCTTTGTGCTTTGTGTTGTGTTTGGGATTGTGTTTATTAATGTTTAATAAACGTGTGACTTTTATAAAGATGTGGTCTATGACTGGTGGTGTCCAGGCAAGTCTCACAATGGCACCCGAACAGGGACTTCCTGTCTGTTCCAAGACGGGAAACCCTTCAGATAAATTTTTTGTGAACTGCCCGGTACCCCAGTCGGCCACACACACATCCTGCAGGGAGACGGTCCGCACATGCACCGCGGACGTTCCGCAAATCGCCCAGTGGCTGTTGGAGATTCTCCAGAGTGCTGTCTTCCACCCGAGGGGACTGAGGAATGCCAGCCAAGGCAAAGGAGAAGGGGATTCCCCAGCGTTTGTCATCGCTGGAGGGACTGTAGTAGGCACACCCACTGACGGGTCTGGAGGAGATTGCCTGGGATCGCGTCACTGGCTATGGTGTGCATATCTGGTTCTCGAAGCCGGGACGGCATTGCTAGAGGAAGTGGAGAATCCGCCACGTCTCCAGCAGCCGAGGTAGAGAGACGGCGGTGAGAGTTGCAGTTCCCTTGGGAGAGGCAAGATGGCCAAAGACCAGAAGTTCCGCCCCGTGACAGGCGAGGGATTGGACGGTGTGTGCCGTGTTCCTGTCAGTGATTGGTTAAAGATGGGAGCGGCGAACGTCCATCCTGAGCAAGGGGTGGGTCCGGTGGAACCTGGAAGAAAGCTCCAGTGGGCACAGCCGGTGAGTAGGACCGATTTAAATGTAAGTCCTCCACTGGCTGACGCTATATTTATGCCTGCAGACCAAGACCAGTCGGGGAGAATGCTTCGATTGATGCAGCTGGTCAAGCAGGTAGAACAAGACCTTCGAGTCTGTATAGACAAGCTGGAGGGGAAGGTAGTCGCGCCACGTCAGACCTTACGTCATGAGGAAGAGAGGCACGATGATGGAATCTTTGGCCGGAGGATCATGGGTGTACAGGTGAGTTAAACCAGTACCGTAAAGGAAAAGGGAGGCGCAAGCAAACCCGTCCCAGGATCACGTGGTTACGGGAACTTAGTAGCTGCATTTACGACAACAGAAACGAAGCGAGGTGTTGATCGCTTGGAAGGGGTGGAGCCAAGACGCCGGCTGACAAGTGCCGTGGGTCCTAGTGCTCTACCGCTGGAGCCAGCATCAATCTCGCGTCATTCTGCAGGGGCACAGATGGCAAGGGGTCTTTTCCTTTCCCGTAGGAAGACTCAAGCTGTCAGAAAGCCCCGGAGAAATAGGAAGAATCGTTGGAGGAAAGCCGGTTCTTCCTACGAAGGGAGAAGTGAGCCCGTGAACTCACATAAAGAGATGAGACACCTGCTGCAGAGGGAAGTCAGAGGAGGTGTTTCAAAAAAGGGCGGTCGCTGTAGTTAACCCAAAGGCGGGGGCACGAGAGGAATGGAGCGGGTGCCGAGGTTTCGGCGACCAGGGTGCTGGTCAAAGGCTGATCAAAAGTAGCGTTGGCCCTACTCTAATGACAGAGAAGCATTACAGTGGAGTCAGGGCAACGTCTCCGCCCCTGTGTCTCTTTTCTTTTTTATAGCAACAGACCCTTGAAGACGACAAGTTACACCCACTTCGGGCAAAGTATACCCTCACGGGACAGGCCGCTGTGACCAACAAGTCTTCGTTGGCGATGGGGCAGTGTCACAGACAGCTGGGGTTCTTACCCGGCCGGGGCGCCTAAAAGGACCGGAAGGTGACAATAATAGCTTCCGGGTTAAGAGAGGGCAACTGCCCTGGATAAAAAGAAGACCACGGAAAAGGGACTAAAAGATTTTAACCCGTCGAGACCCGTGGCCACCGCCAGGGGGCACCTTAAGCTTCGTTGGACCAGGAGAATTGTCACTTCCGCCACACCAGGCAAGATGGCGGCTGAACATGCCAGGAGTGCTTCCAGGGCAAAGGGCAGCACTTCCGCCACACCAAGAAGTGCTGCCGGAAGATCGTTTCCAGCCACCTGGAATACATCCGGGCGGGAATAAAAGGGCCCGCCTCCTAACAGTCAGGGAGCTAGAGTCGAGAGTGGAAGCAGGACAAAGCTCCCAGGAGGAGATTGGCAGCGAAGGACTGAGTTATTGAAGAGTTCATTATGGGAGATTATTGCTTTGTGCTTTGTGTCGTGTTTGGGACTGTGTTTATTAATCTATACTAATAAAAGGCAAAGCCCTCACTGACTCACTTACTCACTCATCACTAATTCTCCAACTTCCCGTGTAGGTAGAAGGCTGAAATTTGGCAGGCTCATTCCTTACAGCTTACTTACAAAAGTTGGGCAGGTTTCATTTCAAAATTCTACGCGTAATGGTCATAACTGAAACCTATTTTTCTCCATATACTGTAATGGACGTTAGCTCGATGGCCGTGGGGGGCGGAGCTGCGTGTGACATCATCACGCCTCCCACGTAATCACGTCAACTGACTGTGACCGCAGTATGTAGAAAACAAGGAAGAGCTCCAAAAAGCGCTGAAGAAAACATGCATTATACAATTGAGAAGGCAGCGAAACAATAAGAGGCGAGCAAGTGACACATACATATATATGCCAGCAACACTCATGATAATAACAAAACAATTACATTGTCAATCATGTTACGTTATTATTAAAATGTGTCCTTTTCTTTTTCATTACTTCTTTAACACACTACTTCTCCGCTGCGAAGTGTGGGTATTTTGCTAGTGTTTAATAAACGTGTGACTTGTATAAAGATGTGGTCTCTGACTGGTGGTGTCCGGGCAAGTCTCACAACATATAATCCACTTTTACACCGTATGTGGTACCTTTCTCTTAAACATTTGCTCAGGTAATTTTTTTAGAGAAAAAAAAATTCATGGGAAAGGCCTTGTTGTGGGACTCAAATTTTTCTTCTGTCATATAAGTGATTAAATCTTTGTGATTGAAAAAACTGTTTAAGTTCTATCAAAAAATCCCTTGCCTGTCATGACCATCCTTTTCAGATTAAACTGGGATCTTATTTTCACAGCAGGTATCATTATCCTATAAATCTCTTTTTCCTGTATATGCACTGTTAATCGTGTCAAATTAAAACTGATCAAACTGTGAATACTGTGTAATTAAAATGGTGCACAGTGTCTTTACAAAGCCTATCAGACAGTCTTCTATAGCACGTTCATATCTACTGTGACCCTCCATTCCTTCCACCAGAGAGGACACTGATTTCCACAGCTGAGCCTTTTCTTTAGAAATGTGTGCCCCTGCAACCTGCTTGTAAATCAACACTGTATAGCTGAAATTGTTTAAAAGTTTCAAATCAAACTTAACAAAACTAAATTCAACCCACACCCAAGAGAAAGAGAGGAGAGGCAACATTCAGACCAAATCTTTAATAGCAGCAAGGAAGGAAGAGTATCCTTTCCTCCAAATGTGATTGATTAGACCCTGCCATTTTAAAAAAAGTTTTGAACAGATCCTCTAAGTGAGAATTAGATTTTTTCCATTACTATAGGACAGGGGTGGCGAACTCCAGGCCTGGAATGCCGCAGTGGCTACAGGTTTTCATTCTAACCCATTTCCTAATCAGTGACCAGTTTTCACTGCTAATTAACTTTTTCCCCATCACTTTAATAGCCCTTTTCAGCCCTGTTCACTTTAATAGCCAATTCAGAGTTCAGCCCTCTGAATTGATTCATTTCTTCATTAAATGACAGCCAAGCTGAAATGAGATGTGAAACGAGCTAACAGATGACCAGCTAAACTGGGGATTTAAACTCCAAAACTGTTGTTTTTCTGTTATATCTAAGAGCACCGTCAAAATGTTTGAGTGACCTGAGAGGTCAACCTTATCAAGACCATCACCTCTCTTTAATTTCAGATATTGTGTAATGGGCACAGGGGAGCTGGTCATGTGGTGGCTTGTTTTGTGCCTCATTATTGTTTGGCTGCTAATTAAAGAAAAATAAACAACTATGGGACCTGAGTCAAGTTAATTAAAAGAAGTAATCAGCAGCAAAAACTGGTCACTAATTAAGAAGATGGTAAGAATGAAAATCTGCAGCCACTGCGGCACTCGAGGCCTGGAGTTTGCCAGCCCTGCTGTAGGACATCAGTTACTCACTGACTTTAAAGAGGTGGGGTGGGCTTCTTCCAATTGATTAAGATAAGTCTACTTGATTGTAGTGAGGTTAAGGTAATTACAGTTTGCTTGTCCTTCTCCACTTTAAGGTCTTCTGGGATTACACCAAACACAGCTGTATGATGTATTTTAAAAAACTGTAGAAAGTCTTCCGTATCATTTTTCTGGTCTACTATGACCTTCTGTCCGACTCATTTCCACAGCTGGAGTAGAACTGTAGAAATACATGCCCCCTGCCTCAAGCTATAGTGCTATTACAGTTGCGGACATCAGACAGATGATTAAAGAATGGAAAGTTGGAGGAGTTTCTGCAGCACACTAGGCTAGAATCACTTGCTCAGCATAATAAATATAGTGTCCCAGGATAACAAAAAGATCTCAGACAGACTGAAAACTAAACTAATAAAAGCATTACCTTTCAGAATGTCCAACTCAGGTTGGCACGGTGGTGCAGTGGGTAGCACTGCTGCCTCACAGTTAGGAGACCCGGGTTTGCTTTCTGGGTCCTCCCTGCGTGGAGTTTGCATGTTCTCCCCGTGTCTGCATGGGTTTCCTCCAGGTGCTCCAGTTTCCTCCCACAGTCCAAAGACATACAGGTTAAGTGCATTGGCGCTCGTAAATTGTCCCTAGCGTGTGCCTGGTGTGTGTGTGGGCTGGCACCCTACCCAGGGTTTGTTTCCTGCCATTCACCCTGTGTTGGCTGGGATTGGCTCCAGCAGACCCCCGTGACTGTGTAGTTAGGATATAGCGGGTTGGATTATGGATGGATGGATGGATGAATGTCCAACTCAAATGTGCAAGTCTTACTAACTTTATAGACAACCTTCAATTGCGTTTTGTGAAAACAGTGAAGGATGCAGTCAAGGAACTGGAAAGCAAGTTTGAAAATATAAGGGGCAAGCACAGCAAGGAAGCTCACTTGACTCTGAGATCATTTGTTGCTTCTCAATCTTCTATCATGATTCATGACCAGATGATTTAACTAGTTTTGGAGAAAATTACATTTTCACTTTAATTAAATGGTATCAATAAGTCTTGTTGAAGAATGCATGTGATGTCAGGGCTGTACAAATGAAATGGAGATTGCTAAAAACTCTGATTAAAGGTCAGTTCTCAGACAGGTCTTATAAAAGTTTGTAGGAAGTCTTATTGACAAAAGAGCTTAATTGCACAGGGTTCCCCAATATTATACATCTTATTGAGATCATTCTTGTTCCACCTATTTCAGCAGTTCAGTGTGAACATGGCTTTTAATTACAAAACAGAATAAAATCTAAAGTGTGAAATCCACTAATTGTCTCAATCGGTGAGGGTTTAGTCATAATCAACACAGAAGGCCCATCACTTGAGCAGTTTCCTGACCCTTGTGTCAAACAATGGCTCATTTCAATCAAGAAGAAAAGAAGACCACATTACACTGGATGGCCCTCTGACATTGACATTCTGATGGTCAGTGACACAGACCCAGAGCCTGAGTAAAATGCACTGTTCTTCATGACTGTACATAGTTTGAATGTTAGAATGGCATTCATTTTCCCAAATCATCAAGATGGACATAAAAGCACAAGGGAAGGATACACTCCACTGGAAAAGGAAAAGAATTAGGCATACATGCACTGATGATAAAAGTCTGAGTCTGAAAGATTAATATTTAATACATCAATCAAAGTAATTTGATTTGCTGTTTGGCATATAATTAAAACTTTTTACTCTTCTTTTAGAAGCCAAAAGCTCCTTGAGGTGAATTTTTGGGTGGAGTGCTGTTAGATAAAATATATTGTATTTTAGGTCAGAATGTAAAGGAGGCTAGTCAGTCATAAAATTTTTAAACAGTTTGCCATATGCATGACATTCTTGTGGTGAAAGGGATGGCAGATATACTTAAATTGCAGGCATTCAAAGGATAATGGTTGAATGGAATAATAGTTAAATAATATTATTTTTACATTACAAAGTAGAGAAAAGTGAAAAAGAAAAGTAAACCACATTGACATATTTAAAATTGTTCAGCTACTTGCTAATTAACTACTTGTAATTTCCCTTGCTGTACTAGTAGTGCTAGATTAAACGTTAGGACTTAGGAAATTTCAAACCTTTTCTGTATGTTAATTTGAGCTATCAAGGCGATCTGGTTGACAAAGTTGTTAAATGGCCTATTCTCTTCAAATTTTTTCTATTGCTGTAATGTACACCACAAAGTAAATTATTTACTTGGAAATCCAACCAATATATAATATATGGCCATGTCCAGCACTACAGCTTAAACATAAAAAATCAGTCTCCCACAGACTGTCAGTATAGCAATGCCTGAATGAGTATCTAGTTATAATAGAAATACCCTTAGAAGAGAGTAGTTAAAGATTTACAAGCTATAGTTGCATCACCTGAGTTGTTAAAAGCTGTTGCCAAATAGGAATATTCAGAACCATGTGTTAGAGTGCTTTTAGAATAAAATACAACACACAGCTTTCTTAGTACACATGCACAAGGCAACCACAAGCTTCATCCTCTAGTCTGACAGGAAATCTACTAGCCACTAGCAGGATACTGTCAGTTTTGCAAATTATGTTAGTTTTCTCAAACTGTTTTCTCTTGGGTATTATTTTTAACATAACATTCTCAACCCTGTTTAATCCAGGTCATTCTAGGGCTGGTTCACAAGTAATCCCACATGTGGTTATAAAAGCATCTCTTGCCGCAGTCAGATGCAATTTCTCAGTTGGTTGGAAATATTGTGGTGAAAGCTTACCAGCTAAGGAAAAGAGATCAGTGTCATGAGAGTCGAAAAATTAAAATGAAAAGCACTGCATGGTATTGAAGAAGTGCGTAACTATGTCTGCCACCCCATGTAGTTGACAGGACTTATCATACAGTGTTGCAAGAGGCCTTTATCTTTATTTTCTTTATTTTTTGTATTTTTTATTTCTATTTGTGTTATTTTTGGATTAAATATACCATTATTTAAATTAGTGACTTTTTAGCATTATTCTGGATGTAGAGAGAAATTTTGATGGTTTCCTTTCCAATCACAATCAGTTTCCAATTTAATTTCCTGTGTGAGACTATAATATAAATTTGCTTTGAAATCCTAATTTGCATATTCTTTCTTTTTTTAAATGATTTTTTTTCTTGTTTTTAACTTTAACTTAATTCATCAAAGCAGCAAAATTGTCGGTCATAATAGTACTTTAAAATTTAAATATTCAAAATTAACATTTTATTTCTGATTTCTAATTGCTTATAAGAGATGTTAACTAGAGGGTATAGTATGCAGTATACATAATCTATTTCGGACCAATACATACTTTATTTATTATCTTTTTACTACAGTTTTGTTTGTTAAAGTATATGCATGACAATACCAAGAATAAAATCTAAAAATTGATTACATAAAATTAGATTTGAAAAATAAAAGCTATTTTTAATTACCTTCATCTGTTTTTACTGTACTTTGTTAGATTAGAAAGCAATTATCAGTTTGTATTATGATTGATAAATAAAAGCTCAATTGCCTTAACATTTCAAAGCATGTTTAAAATGAGAGAATTATGTCATCAGTGTCATCCACTAATAATATGATTTTTGTTCAAAGGTTTGAAAAATTTATAATTAAAATGTTTGTACTTAAAAATTGTGTATGAATTTCCCATTAGAGTCTATTTTATTTTCAGCAGTATCTGTGTAGTAAAATATAAACAATTACCATGTTTATAAACGTTATAAACATTAGGATAATGAATCTATTTGGTTATAAATATATTTTCTTTATTCAAACTGAAGAATAGTGACACAAAATCTGCATATTTCAAATGTTATTATTTGTGAACATCAACGTGTCTCTTTCTTTCTGTTCCAATTCCAGAACCCACAGTACACTGGAATTTCAACTTATGTCATCTTTGCACACTTGCTGAGACAAATTGCTACATTGTCTGAAGCAGACCACCATTACTTAGTTCACTGGTTTAAAAAGTAAGTGTTAAACTACTTTCTCGATTGATTCCACTTTTATTGTTTGTATACTTTATATGAAAAGAACTAGGTAATATCTCATTTGTTCTTGGTATAGAAGATAATTTGCTGAATGGCCATTGGTATACAGTTGATCCCTGTTGACAGTCCACAACATTGTTCTCAGCCACTCAGAAATTGTATTAGTTTGTTTGCCCCAAAAGCATTGCAGTTTTTTTTCCCCATGTGAGCTAGGTTTAAAAATCCAGTATGTGCATGATTAGAAAGTAAACACAAATACATGACAAAGTGAGTGCTAGTGATAAATTGTTTGAAAATGTACCTTTACTTGGGCTCATAAGAAAAAAAGTCACAGAGTTTCCCTTGCTATACTGTATGCTAAATACTGGGACAGTTTGATCATAATTAAAAAAAAAAAAAAAGATTTTTTCTAATGCTCTGTTGTGGCATTTTGGAGACTTTGAACATCAGTGAAAATTAATATATTGGTGCTTTATATAAATAACTAGCAAAATTCCCGCGCTTGGCAGCGGAGAAGTAGTGTGTTAAAGAAGTTATGAAAAAGAAAAGGAAACATTTTAAAAATAACGTAACATGATTGTCAATGTAATTGTTTTGTGACTGTTATGAGTGTTGCTGTCATCAAGGATTTGATTATCATTATTTCTTTCAATCAGATTCGTATTTGGAGGATGAGTTGTGTTCAAGTTATATTTTGTGTTTGTCAACCGTTGTAAAGATAACAGGTTTCATTCATCGAAGTGTTCGGTACTCATGAATCTAAGATGTTTAACAGGCATTCCCGGTATTAAGTTGTGGATTTGCCTGCGAATATTTAGTGGCAGCATGTCTATGATCTTAATTTAAACTTAAGCTTTACACCTTGTTTTCCTATTGATATGTCTACAAAGGCTTGTTCAGATTCAGAGGGTTGTTCCTTTCTTACTGCATCAATAAGCAGCTCGTCTTCCTCTTTATCTGAGACATCACACACTGCATGCACGGGTTTACCTTTCCCAGTCCTGCAAGCTTTAGCGAAGTGGTTCAATTTACCACATTTTTTACACTGTCTTCCTTTAGCTGGACATTGACTTTTTCCACCGTGTGCTTTGTTTCCGCAGTACCTGCACTTATGAATATGCTTGTATGCGTCACACGCTTCATATTCTTTTGCTGCCTTCTCAATTGTGTAATGCGTTTTTTGTTCAGCGCTCTTTGGAGGTTTTGCTTTTTGTGTGCGTACTGTGTTCACAGTCAGTTCACGTGAGCCGCTCAGAGTACATGCATCGAAGGTTCTCAGCTGTGCTTGTGCTATCTCGTGCGATCATGCAATGTCCACGGCTTTTTTTAATGTTACCTAAGACCCAGCACTTAAAAGTTTCTCTTGCACTTTTGCTGAGTTTGTGCCAAACATTAGTCTATCCCTGACCATCTCATCTTCGTTTGCATAAGCACTGTCCTTCACCTGCGAATATTTAGCGGCAGCGTGTCTATTGGGTTGCTGCTGACGGACGGCCTTATATGGGCAGGCACTCAATTATGTGGGAGGCATGACGATGAGGGATGCAACTTCGCCTCACACGGCAACCGAGCTGCAGGCTATGGCCGTATATATGTACGTAAGTAGGTTCCAGTTATGACCGTTACGCGTAGAATTTCAAAATGAAATCTCCCTAACTTTTGTAAGTAAGCTGTAAGGAATGAGCCTGCTAAATTTCAGCCTTCTACCTACACGGGAAGTTGGAGAATTAGTGATGAGTCAGTGAGTCAGTCAGTCAGTCAGTGAGGGCTTTGCCTTTTATTAGTATAGATTTAGCTGGTACTAAACAGAATTTTATTATTTTTAGTGTTAAGCATTGCCTCTTTTTGCTAGAGGCTTTACTTCCAACACAATGTGCAATGTCACTGATACTTTAAATCTGCCCTGCATTCAGTGCAGTCTCTTAGATTATAGATTCAAATTTCAAACAGTTTTGTTGTGCTTTTCCAGTAATAAATGCCTTTTGATTATTGACTCAAAACAGTTTGATTTTTAACTTTATTTAAATAGTTTATTGTGTTGATTTTGGTGATGGTACATGTTTTGTTTATCGACTTTTGGTGGTCCTTTTGATACCATCCATAGTTTAGTGTTTCGGTTTTGGGAACAGTTTTTCTGACTTTTGAAGTTGACCCCTTCTACGGTTTTCTGAACATACACGCATCTCCACATTTGATTAGCCCAGCCTTATTGGCTTTCTATATTCCACTTCACTGGTAGAGCAATATGCTGTTAAATATGCAATTTTCAAATTAAATATTAATTAAGTTCAGAAAAAAGGAGTAAAGTGCATCTCCCTATGGGTCTCAGTTGTCCTACCCAAGAGACCGACCTGATTTTAATAATGTCTAAATCTAAAAAGTTAAAATTTAGCCATTTTCATGTGTGTGATTTTGTCTATTTTGAGGTTTTGCATGTGAGTATTTTAAGTGTTTTTCAGGTTTTTAAGTGAAATTAAAAAGTTGATTTTGGATACAGTTTTATTTTTCTTACTTATACGTGACCAGATTGCCATTATGATAATGCCACAGAAAGGGATGATGCAAATTTGACAGCAGTTATATGCTGCTTTACACTTTAGTGGACAAAAAAACTTTGATTTTTATAATGATAGTGAGCTTTCAAGCAAGTAGGCCCTAACAGTGGTAATTGTGTTCTGGTAACAACCTCTTTCTATATTCTGGTTATGTCCTTTTTTTGTATTTGACTTTAGGTCTCATTTTGCCATATTGGTTTCTGGTCATTCAGTTTTGTTTTCCCTTTGTGGTATTCTTCTCCTTGTGTAGTATAACAGGCATTTTGCTGCTTAATCATCTCTGAGGTTTGTAGTGCTCATTATAATTTACAGTAATTATGTATCCACAAAAGTAATGCCTGCCATCTCTTACATTGCCACTCCCTCAGTTGAGCACTGTGGGACAAAGCGTCCTGTCCTGCGAGGGGCATCGTTCTCCAGGAGTGGCTATCTGCATTGGCCAGTCCATAGTTTTGCCCTGAAAAACCATAAGCAAGAGAAATGTGGGGAGATGCTGCACTGTTGTCGTGTCCTGATGTCCTCCCTGGTTCTGAGCGGACATTTTCTCCACATGTGACCCAGTTTGCAGCATTCATAACACAGCTGCCTCCCTCCTGATGTTCGTGCCCTGCTAGTTTGGAAGCAGACTGGAGGGTGGACCGTCTCCCTGCCCCTGCAGAAAGTGTATTGTACTTCTGACTCACGTGAGCGCACAGGCTCACGCGCTGAAATATCAGGAGATCCTTGCTTTTCCTGTGAATCAAATTTTTTATCTGGGGTGTAGGTACAGTCTGGGTCTCTCTTCGAGATAGAATGCCATTTCCCTGTGCATTCGCTGTCGGGTCTTGTGTGGGCTCATGGAAGTTGGAGTTTCAGGATATGGCTTGTTGCTGACTGCGATCCGACTGTTTTAATTTATTGGTGGATCGTTCTGTCACTTCCCAATCCTCATTACCTTTATTCATAGTGGACGGAGCATCGCTCACCTCCCTCCTTCCCATTCTTGAAGTCGGCGTCCATTGGGATACCATCCAAGCAGATGACGGGTTGACGCTAACCTTATCTGTCCCACCATTCCTCGGGGCAGGTCATGTCTCTTGTCTCCAGCAAACCGTTGGCTGAAGTCTTCAGCGTTCTGATGTCTGTCGGGAATCCTACTATCGTCTTCAGGAGTATATTCCGTTCCTTCTTGGATCTGCGGATGATCCTCCTCTACAAGCAAGGTACAAGCATAGGACAAACTTTACTAATTCAAGAAGCCTCTTGATCCTCTCCCTGGCATGTACCTCTTTCTGAATGCCATCACCGAGAGCTTTTCCCTCCCGATAGAAGTAGTTGTCCCCCGTCTCATCTCTGATGTCGACAATGTTGAGCGCCTCAATGTTCCGCGGGTTGTCGGTCTGCTTAATTTTCTTCTTTATCGTGATGGACTGGCAAGGGTTTTCTGGCAGGCTTATTCGTGCCGTAGCACTGTCGTCTTGGGATGTCTCCACAAAAATATAAACAGCTTTCTGCCAACAGATGACCAGAAAATACTGCCGACTACTCCACTTGTGGATACTAGAAGGCGTTCCTTTAACCCAACACATAGACAATAAGGACACAAGGAAAAAGCACCAAGAACTTGTTTTATTCACTGTTACTCTTTACAAGGCTTTCCACCACCACTTCCACGAGTAAATAAGAATACAGCACACAATAATTCTATTTCTTTCTCCTCCACTCCTCCCAGCAAGCTTTGCCTATTGCCTCCCAACTCTGGCTCCTTGACTGGGTTTAAGGTGGTCCCTTTTATATTGCCCAACTCGGAAGTGCTTCCGCTCTTCTGCCCACGTGGTCTGCCAGCAATTCCGGGTTAGGCGAAAATCTCGTCCCATATAAGTCCTCCACAGCAACACCCCTGGTGGTATCCACGGCACCCAACAGGGCTGAGATAATGAACTCCAAGTCCCCATATTGCCCTGCAGAAATCCAGGGCACCACTGCAATACCGGGGAGCTGTCATCTAGTGTCTGAGGGGAGGCGGTGCCTTAAAGAAGCTGCCTTCCCCCATCCTTCTATATCCTGAACGTCCTGGCCGGGTTGAGCTGCTGACTGTCTTTTAGAGTAGATATTTGTAGATTTGAGAATTTAATTAAAAGTTTAGATTTTTTTTTCTGATCAGGTATGAAGAACAGTAGGTCTAATGCTTTTGTTATGAGTCTTGTTACCAAAATTTAAAACAGCAGAGGGAAACCATGTATGAAAATCTTGGTCACTTTGGAAACTTAATAAACAAATGTATTAACAAGGTTAAACCCAAAAAGCAGAAGTTTTTTATAGCTTTTTTAAACTATAATAACTAAATAGAACAAATGGTGAACAAAGAAAATACTAAGTTAAAACAAAATAAAACAAAAAGGAAAAAACACAAAAAGGAAATATTCATATATACTATTTATATCAGTATACAAAAAGAAAAAAAGAGAAAATAAAACTTCAAAGAATTGCAAAACTAAATACAAATTACTAAAAAGTTCAATCATTAAAAAAGGGACTGAAATGAACAAAAGTATTAAACAGGAATTCAAAAATGACAAAACTAATCAAGCCTGCCCACAGTCCTAATTCCTAAACCAAAATACCCAATCAAAAAGTCATAAATCAGAACATTAAATAGTCAAAGATTATTAATAACTTAAAATCAACATTCCAAAATTCAAAGAGAGAAACAAAGACACAGTGAACAGAAGCAAACTGATTCTACTCCATTTAAAGGACTAACATACCAAAATATTTATAGCCCCCATGTGCTGTAGCCTGACCTAAACCCAATTGCAACACCTCATGGTAATTACCTAATCAGAGTTTCATAATAGCACTTAATTAAACCATTACCAGTACTGGGTAGGGAGCAAAACACTACATTAATTCAGATAGCTAAATGAAAACAACCCAACTTAAACTAACAAGAAACTGACAAACACAAAATAAAGAAAACATAGATAGAATTTTCACAGAAATATAATATCTTTAGCTTGACTAATTAAACATTGTACAGGTTCTTTATTGACAAACTACACATACTGTATACAATCTTCCATTTTTTGTAAAAACTATTTTTTTCCTTTTGCTAAGTTGAAGGATGACGGTGTTAACTGTAAAATCAGACACATTATACATGTTCATCACAGAGGCACACACCCATACTCACATCAGCTGATTTGCAGACAAACAGCATCCTTGTGAGACAAATCTGTACTCAAAGTTCCCAGCTTTAAAAAACAAAAACTGGATGTGACAAAAAATATGGAAATGTTTACAGAATGAATTTCAGAGTTCATCCCAGCTGTCCGTACTTCTGAGACCACCAGTAACTTTCCCCAAATGAAGGTTTTTTGATTATGAATAGACAGCCTATATCATACAGCTAAAAGTATGTGTTTATGTGTAAAAGTATTTTGTGTACTTTTAGGAGCAAAACATTCATAAATAAATATTGGAAATTACTTTTTACTTGAACCTATTTTCACAAATTGATTTGAACACATAAAATGTATAACAGTGTACACATACTATTATTGCAATAGTAACATAGGTTTTAAACTGAGAAGTGCAAGCTCCACAATGTTTACTGGTCAGTGATTGGATAATATTAAACTATAAAGCTACTGTAAGTTTGTTTTTCCAAATACTTCTGATCTGATACACAAGAATTCAGTTTTCTTTCTATTGAGATTAACTTTTGAGAAATGTAACATAACATTTTCAATCCAGCTTTTTCTAGGTCATAGTTGTTGGGAAGTGAACTTACCTTGGTAGCACTGGATGCAAGGGAGCAACCAACCTTGGAAAGGGCCCCATCTCAACGAAGTACCTGGAAATCCAGAGACAAACTGACACCAACACAAACATGCAAACGTCTACACTGACAGTGGTGGGGAATCTAACCTAGGATGAAGTTCAAATCCTTGTGCATGTCAAAATGTGTTATGAAAAAGGATAAATATCGTTGCATTACAGTTTCCAGAAAACATTAAGGATAACAGAATGTTTATTTATGGGGAAAACAGTGATAAGTACAATGTATCTTTATATTAAAATGTTATTTATAATGGATTTGTCTAGTTTAATATAAGAGGAAGAAGTCTATAATTTATCTGTCTGCCAATTTTTTAACTCTCCTTTTTGAAATTTAATGTTAGGAGTCAAAAATACCCCGTAACTTATTTCCCCATGATAATCCAACCCATTTCTCAACTAACATGGTTTTCACAGAACCACCTTTTGTTTTGTTCATTTTTAATGTAAGTTTCGTTTGTTAAACATTTGTAATCATTTTTATAACAGCTTGCTTGAGTAGAAGAGCTGAACAATATTATTCAGTTACCAATACAAAATCATATACAGTGTACCTTTAAACTACCTAAATCCACTAAGTAAAATTTCAGTCAGTACCACTAGCCTAAACTACTTAGTTTACAATAAATAATCAGCAAATTGGCATTGAAGAAATTAATGATGACTTTTGCTTCTAGGATAACATGGCAAGTAGATCCTTACAAAGTACCATACACATAAAGGGCTTTGAGAATTATATACATTGTAGTGAGAAGTCAAGCAAAATAACACCATTTATTGGCTAATTAAAAAGATTACAATATGCAAGCTTTTGAGGCAACTCAGGCCCCTTCTTCAGGCAATAAATCGTTCACTTGAAGAAAAAAAGAAGACCACCATACACACGGGCGTTTTCTCACTCTTGTTATGAGAAACAGAGTTGGCTGTCTGAATGTGGTGTAAGTAATGTTTGCTTTCCTTGTTTGCTGTTTCAAAGTGTCTGTACCAAAGTGTTGTGGACAACGATGAGGATACGAAACCTGAAACATCTTTCTGAAAAATGCAAGTGGAAAAATGCTGACATCAGAGCTCTTTTTTTACTGGCTTCTCCAGAAGGAAATATAGGTATCCTGATCGTAAAGACAGAATAAGATGGAAATTGGACTTATCCTGTGGTTGTAGTACAAGACAGGTTGTGGGGGGGTTGAGTTATGTTTTACGGTGTTTTTGTCTGCGGATCTTACAATGTATACCCAGGTGAAGTAAGCCTGGCAAACTTGGACTGGGCAGACTGGCAGCCAATGTACAGTAGAATCAAATTAGTGTGGGATTGGTTCTGTAGATGTGCTAAATGATAAACTGAGATGCAAGACTTGGTAAAAATCAGAGAAATAGTGATTGTATGATGTGGATTTAGGGAATAAACCTGGAATGGCCAAGGACTGGGCACTGTATTAGCAGCGTCAGAATAAGATTTGGGTTGGCTATGGATGTATTATAGGACAGACGGAAGTCCACATTATTGGAAGATTATGGAGGTGGGGGAGTGGACATTATGGTGTGAGTTTTTGGCAGAATGGGGAACTGGGCATTTTGGCAGAGGACTGGGCAATTTAGAGATAGGTGTAGTATAAAATTTGGGTTGCAGGTCCACCTGTACCTGTTCCATTTATAGGGCAAGTTATGGGAAGAATAAGGAGACTGTAGATGTCAGGGACTTAAGTTTTAGAGCACAATAGAAATTGAAAAGCTGACATCAGATTACAGAGTATGGTGGAAAGTGTATAATACATTTTAGTCTGGATTTGTCCTATGGGTCTGGCACTGGACAGGCCAAGATGGGCATTGACACTAGAACCATGAGAGTATGTGGAATGACCAGATAGATAGTTAGATATGAAAGGCACTATATAATAAATAAATATGAAAAGTACTATACAGTTCTCTCATAATAAGAAAAAAAATTATCTAAATTTGTGCTCAGAAACGCATTAGCAAGCAAGTGGTATGTTATGAGGGAAATGGCAAAATTGTAATCATTATCATCAATGGAGCAGATCACTTCATTAAATCTGGCATTGCAGCAAGCTTGAAAGTAAAGGCTTTTTCTCCTTCTCCTTCCTGCTTTCCTGTTCCCATTACACATAGTCACAATCCAGTTAATAAAGATGTGCAGAGTATACTGTCAGTCCCAGACCCAGGTGAAGTAGTTGAGCAGAAAGAAGTAAGTGAAAACACCAGAGTTTAAAATGTGTCATTAGTATTTTTCACCATAACAGTTTTTCTCCAAAATTGCAACAACCTGGGTGTGCACAGTATGGGTATAATTTAATTTGGCATCAAAAAAAAAGTTCTTCAATACAATACAATACAGTTTACAATACAGTTTATTTTTGTATAGCCCAAAATCACACAGGAAGTGCCGCAATGGGCTTTAACAGGCCCTGCCTTTTGACAGCCCCCCAGCCTTGACTCTCTGAGAAGACAAGGAAAAACTCCCAATAAAACCTTGTAGGGAAAATGGAAGAAACCTCGGAAAGGCAGTTCAAAGAGAGACCCCTTTCCAGGTAGGTTGGGCGTGCAGTGGGTGTCAAAAGTAGGGGGTCAATACAATACAATATACAGAACAGAACAATTCCTTAAGACAGCATAATAATAAAAATTTTAGAAGTACTGTTTAACAGTAGATGATATGACATAATTAGGTTTGGATATTTTTAGAGTCCTGGAGACCTCATCCATCTAGCTGCCTCCCCATTTGGCCATGCCACGGCTGAAACGTTGCTCGATGAAAGGACCCTCTTTCCCATGATTCCTGTGATCCTCCATCAGGGATGACTTTACCATAGGCAGACAAACAACTTGGCAGGTGGGCCGTGGCACCAATTGCCACATTTGGGTACCGAGAAAAGAAACAGAATAGGTGAGGGTTAGTATTCAAATATAATTATCATGTTACTTATGTTATAGTGCTAATGACTAACAACAGAGATGCAGTATGTACAGTTAATCAGCAGCTCTAGTCAGGATATGCTAAACTGAAGTAGTGAGTCTTCAGCCGGGATTTAAAGGCTGAGACTGAAGGGGCATCTCTTATGGAAGCAGGAAGACCATTCCACAGTTTAGGGGCCCTGTAACTAAAAGCTCGACCTCCCACTGTTATTTTATTAATCCTTGGAATCCTAAGCAGACCGGCATCTTGAGATCTTAATGTGCCTCTTAGGTTTGTAAGTCATGATAAGTTCAGACAAGTAAGCGGACCTTGGCCATTTAATGCTTTATATGTTAAAAGGAGGATTTTGAAATCTGCCCTAAACTTAACTGGGAGCCAGTGTAAAGATTTAAGAACTGGGGTTATGTGTTCATATTTTCTTGTTCTTGTAATAATTCTTGCAGCGCATTTTGGATTAACTGGAGGCTGTATAGAGAACAGTTTGAACAGCCAGTGAACACCGCATTGCAGTAGTCAATCCTACTAGAGATAAATGCATGAATTAATTTCTCACAATCCTGTTTATTTAGAAAGCCTTAATTTCCTAACATTTTTAAGATGGAAAAACATGTTTTGGACGACTTTGTAATATGCTTTAAATGACATGCTAGAGTCAAAGATAACTCCTAGATTGCGGCTGATTCAGTAAAATTAATTGGGATTCCAACTGAGTTAAATGACGACAAAATATTGCTGTGATCAGCGTCATTCCCTCCAACAATTAACATCTCTGTTTTATCTGTATTTAAAGACAAGTAGTTCTCATTCATCCATTCCTTTAATTCACTAACACAACTAATTAAAGACAACATCGGAGAAACTTCATTTGATTTAAATGAAAGGTATAACTGGGTGTCATCTGCATACGAGTGAAAATTAACATTATGTTTCCTAATGAGAGATCCCAGTGGAAGCATGTAAAGTGAAAACAGTAAAGGTCCAGTACTGAGCCCTGCGGACACCATATTGAACTTCTGTGTATAATGATGGAGTACTGTCTGCACATTTCTGTACATACTGGAATCGATTTGATAAATAAGAACTGAACCAAGCGAGCACGGGCCTGTAAGCCCAACATCGTTTTCTAGCCTGTGCAGTAAAATAGAATGGTCAATGGTGTCAAATGCTGCACTTAAGTCCAACAACATAATTACAGTGGAATTTCCTTCATCAGAGGATATCAGAATGTCATTTACAACCCGTGTTAGTGCCGTTTCTGTACTATGACCAGTGCGAAAGCCAGACTGGAATTTCTCAAATAAATTGTAATGCGTAAGGTGTGACTGAAGCTGACTGGCGACTACTTTCTCTAGTATTTTAGAGAGAAATGGTAAATTTGAAATAGGCCTATAGTTATTTAGTATGTGTGGGTCTAGGTCTGACTTTTTAAGTAAAGGTTTAATAACTGACACTTTTAGTGCATCAGGTATGTGCCATGCAGTAATGAACTATTGATAACGGTTAGAATAGGCTGCAAGAACATCCATTGCACTTTTACTAGTTTTGTTGGCACTGGATCTAGGGAACAAGTAGTGGGCTTCATTTTAGTAATTAAAGTTAAGACTTCCTGGTGAGTTACAGGATTAAAATTACTAAAGTGCTGAATGCAATGTGACAGGGTCTGCTAAGCTAGTATTTGGTTTGTACTGTGATGCTGAGATCTGGGATCTTATATTTTTAATTTTCTCATTGAAGAAGTTCATAAAGTCTGTACTGCTAATATCTGTTGGTATTTTGCACTGTTGATCTGAATTTCCATTTGTTAATTTAGCCACTGCTCTAAAAAGTACCCTAGGATTTTTATTATTGCTATCTATTAATGTAGAATAGTATTCTGAGCGAGCTTTAAAGAGGGCTTTTTTATATTTATTTACACTCTCTGTCTATGCAATTTGAAAGACATGTAGCTTTGTTGTTCTCCATCTGCGCTCCAGTTTTCGACACTCTAATTTAAGAGCTCGAGTATTTTCATTAAACCAGGGAGAGTTTCTATGTGCTTTGATCACTTTTGTTTTTAGGGGAGCCACTGTGTCCAGAGCATCTCTCAAGGTCACATTATAATGTGATATTAGCTGATCTAAATTGTCTTCCACGTTTACATTTGATGTTAACTGATCTAAATGGTTTTCCACAATTATACTCGACTTACTCAAGGTATCTATAAATTTTGAAGCAGAATTACAATCTAGATGTCGCACTGTCTTTGTTTTAATCTGCGAGTGCACTGGCATGGGCAGAACTAAATCAAACGTAATTAAGAAGTGATCGGAAATAACTACATTTAATGGAGTAATATTTAAATTTTGAATTTCAACTTTGTAAGTTATAATTAAATCTAATGTATGGTTATGATTATGAGTTGGACCTTTGACAATCTGACAAAATCCTACTGAATTTAACAAATAAGTAAAACATTTGCTAAAAGTGTCAGTTTCCACATCAATGTGTACATTAAAATCCCCCATCAGAACTACGTGATCATAATTTATAGCCAAATCAGACAGAAGGTCTGATAGTCAATAGTTTCTGACTTCAGCAGAGAGGGTTGAAATAAATTATTTTTTGAGGTGGAGTTTCTTTACTATTGTGAGGAGAATATTATTTTTTTACTACATCCATGGTGGTGGTGTCATGACACCAAACACTTTCTTAATATCAGCTACATGTACTGAAGAATCGTGTAGAAAGAATCCGTAGCTTTAAATGTATTGAAGTTATCGTTACTGATGATCTACTGTAACATAGGCACAATACATCTCAGCTATTGTCAAGAAGGTCTACAAATACTTTACTTACGCAGACATTTGAGGTATGCTCAAAAGTCTTCATATGTGCTTACCAACCATTGTTGGTGCACAGTGGACTCCATCTGTACTGGTTGATTAACAGGATTAGCACTGCCTTGCTCAGAACAACAAACATTACAGAAAGTGGTAAAGTCCGTTCAGAATATTCCTGAACTAGCACTTCTGTTAAGCACATAATCCCACAAGCTGCCTTAGAAACGCATATGATATTATTAAAGACTTGGATCACCTGCACAGGTCATTTTCCCTTCTCTTTTCTGGCTAATGATACCAGACCATTAGCACTTGCACCATGAGATTCAAATGTGATTTTCAGTCTTATGTCATAAAACTCAGCAACTGGTCCTAATGACATCTGCATTAGTAGGTGTTTTTCTTATATTCACTCATTTTTTCCGTATATATTGTCTGATGTTGTAGTTAATATACAGTATACTGTTGTAGATAGATAGATTATTTTATTATTAATTGTTATATTGTATATATTGTTATATTCATTGTCTGCTTTTTATACTATACAACCGTCACTACTCAGAGGGAGACATAAAAATAAGAATATTATAAAAAAGAAATGACACAATATGTCTGCTACAGCCACTTATTATGAATTATACTGTAGTACAAAAATAGTAAACAATGTAAAATTTGCATTGTTATGAACTGTGCTATATTTATAAAAACTACTAATACTATAGACCCCTGGGTTCAAATCCTGGCCCAGTCACTGCCTATGTAGAGTCTGCAACCTGCCTGATGTTTTCTCTAGGTACTCTGGTTTTCTTTTCACTGACCAAAATAAAATATATTTAGTTGCCCATAGAAAACGACATAAATTCATCTGATCATGGATTCTAGAAGATGATAGATGCTTTGTTCAGGATTGTAGTGGAAATGATTGTATTGCACTGTTGGTGTAAAAGTAGGATTGCTGCGCAGTGTTGCTACAAACGGCCCTTACCACCAAAACCAAAAGATTCTTGATAGGGTCAAAATCCATAGATGGTACAGGCCAATGAAGTAATGAAAACTCGCTCTCATGTCACTGGGACCAATCGGCAATTATACATACTTTAAAACATAGTGCATCCTCATGTTTTAAATGTCCATCAAACTGTGGTCGGGAGTGTATGAAACTTATCAGCAACAATGTTACACCCTGTCATTCAGGGTGTTGTTTAATGGGTATCAGGGACTCTGATGTGTGTCAGGGCAACATTCTGCACACCATCACACTGCCACCACCTGTACTGGTGAAGTTAACGGACGCTTTGCTTAAGATGAATTCTTATCCTTCTATCAGCAGGGTGAGATGGAACCTGGATTTGTCTGACTGAGCAATTACTTTCCATTCTTCAGCATTTAAGTTTTGATGTTTCTGTGTTTTGTGTGTATAATAGCATGGTCATTGGCTGTTGTAGCCCATTCAAGAGAAGGACCCTTCAAGTTGTGGCCCCTGTGTTGGTTGTACAATACTCACCATTCTCCTTTGACCCTACAAACTGTTTTCATCCACAGGGTCTCATATCACTGTTAAATTTTGATTTTCATGCCATTCTCAGTAAACCCTTGAAACTGCTATCATGTGGCATATGAGAGATGGGAGGTGTACCTAATAAACTGGCAACACAGTGCTTATCATGTCTTTTTCTAACTCTTCTATTTTGGTTGAGTGTTAGTCTGTGAGTGAAGGCACTCTGTATGGAAGTGGTAATCTATCCATGGTTGGTTTCTGCCTTGTGATCAGTGCTGCCAGGATAGGCTCCTGACTATGACCTGAAATTAGATTTAAAAACAAATATTTGTTTTATCCCCAAGTTTGATATAGCAAAATAAAATATTATTAAAATATTTTCCCAAATACTTTATTATTAGCATATTTTTTTATAACTCATGTGGTGTCAGTTCTGTTCATGTCATACATTGATCCCTAGGCTTTCTCAGAAGAGGTTCAAGCAACTTATCGACAGACTTCTTCAGTTTATATCACTGCGTCTCTTTCCAGCAAAACCTGATGAGCTTCCACCTCTGGCAAAATGTGCATGGTGGATTCCATCTGCAACCAAGGTCCTTGCTTTGCTTAGTAAGTGAATATTTAGTCATTTTTATTATAACATTGTTTATTTTAAAAAGTACACAAATGCTAAAATGTTGGATATTTTAGGATCCTTTGTTCTTGGTACATTTACAGAAATAGTGACAGGCACTTACAGATAAGTCATTTACTTCATATATATAAGTCAGAGTCTCTGGTTACTATCTACATGTGAAAGAAAGCCGCTTTGCGGATCCTACGAAATTGATGTGCGCACTTCAATGTTTGATGAATGGTTCGATTTGGTGAAGCAAAATGCCGACATACAAATGCATTCGTGGTGCTTTTATAATTTTGAACAACATCAGATATACAAAGTCTATAGCTTGTAATGCTAATAAAATTCTTAAAAATTATGAAAATTCTTGTAGTCTCAGAATTCATGTAGTCTTAAAATTCTGTTCACTTAAGCCAGCCAGCCTTCTAGCTCCTCTCTAGGTATTCCTCAGTGTATCCCAACACAGGTAAACAATGATGATTCCAATAGAATGCAGTAATTAACAACAACACATTTATTCCCAGGCAGGTACATTTAATGCTACTACAGAGCACCAAGAAAGGAATGGGAAATATACAGTAACAGCCTCAACTGTAGCTCAAAACAGTATATGCCATGTTAAAATAATGAATCATCAGCATTAATTTAAAAACTGAGATTAACTATGCTCATGAGAATCCATAACTTGTGTTAGCTGAGTTGAATGTTACACTTATTCTGTTTTAACATGCCCTGCTTGGCAGAAGAGTAAAACTAAGGAGAATATGAACATTTTAAGAAGGAAAAACTCTTCTGTATCTAAATAATATACTGGAAATAGCATTGTGTTTTGAAGTCTGGGATCCAGTTGTGCAATGGAAGAAGCATAATAAGGAGTAAAGCAAAATAAAAAAATACAAAATAATACTTCAAGTACCCAATACAGTATTATTTTTGGAATAATAGATTAGCACTGCAAAATGTGAAGGTTAAAATCCAATTGTAAGAAAAGTGATTAAAGGAAACAGAATACAGTATATTACTAGCAAAGATGAGATCAGAAAGAGAGTTGAATTAAAAATAGAAACTAATATATAATTTAATATATGTTTATTCAGTTTCACCCAGATTTTACAGCAAACAATTCAAAGATCTGCAGTAAGGAAATCTATGTATCTCATTTATTTTTGCTTGTAAGTAGTTATAATTACATCCATATATCCAAAACCTACTTAATGCAATTTATGTCTTAGTGGGCCTGAAGCTGCTAAGCAGTAATCCATCCTGGATAGGATGGGGGTCTATGCTATATCTGTTGAATTGAACATATACAGTGATCCCTAGCTATATTGCGCTTCGACTTTTGCAGCTTCACTCCACTGCGGATTTTAAATTTAAGCATATCTAAATATATATCACGGATTTTTCGCTGGTTCGCGGATTTCTGCGGACAATGGGTCTTTTAATTCATGGTACATGCTTCCTCAGTTTGTTTGCCCAATTGACTTCATACAAGGGACGCTATTGGCAGATGGCTGAGAAGCTACCCAATCAGAGCACGTATTACGTATTAAATAAAACTCCTCAATGATATAAGATATGCTTCCCGCACAGTGCTTCACATACTTCAAAGATCTAAGAGCCTGTATTGATTTTTGATTGTTTGCTTTTCTCTGCCTATCTCTCTCTCTGATATTCTCTGCTCCTGACGGAGGGGGTGTGAGCAGAGGGGCTGTTTGCACAGAGGCTGTTTGCTTAGAAGATACGGACGCGCCTGTAAAAAATGCTGAAAGACTACCTTCACATTGATCCCTTCATTGCGGCTGCTTTGCCATACTTAAAAGCCCAACAGCCCTATTGATTTTTGCTTGTTTGCTTTTCTCGTGCTCTCTCTCTCTCTGACATTCTCTGCTCCTGACGCGTGCACTCCTTTGAAGAGGAAGATATGTTTGCATTCTTTTAATTGTGAGAAAGAACTGTCATCTCTGTCTTGTCATGGAGCACAGTTTAAACGTTTGACTAAAGGGTGTTATTTCATGTCTAGAAGGCTCTAATAATGTTAAAACACTTATTTAGAAGGTCGTAAACAGGTTTTCTATGCTCTAACTGCGAAAATATTAGATTTATAAATAAAGAATCCTACTTCGTGGAAATTCATTTATTTGTCTGAAGCAGATTAACCACGATAAACCAGGGTTTACTGTTTAACTGTGTGGGGAATATTTATAAACAGTGTGGGAGAGTTTCTAAGGGCTTAAAATATATAAAAATAACCATACAAACATATGGTTTCTACTCGCGGATTTTCACCTATCGCGGGGGGTTCTGGAACGCAACCCCCGCGATCGAGGAGGGATTACTGTACACAGGGCAATTTAGACCCATCAGCTTTGATCTAATGCAAACACGGAAGATGGTCTCACTTTGGAGCTAAATGTGAACACCTATATTATATGTGGGAGAAAATCTGTAAAACGTAAATAACATGTTGGCTTGAAAGGCTAAGTAACTTAATACTAAATGTCCTTTCAGACTGTCTAGATGGCAAAATTCAAATCTGTTTAAGTTCACAGGTCCATAGTTCACTTAGAAATGTGTTGCTTTATACTTATACGTAGTATGATCTGTGGGCCTGTTTTATAAAATATTTGGCAGAGTGGTGTCTGTCTCACTACTAACAGGTAGATTACCTAGATCTTTTGATATCTAGTGCATCTTTTAGTATCTACAATTTTTTTGTTCCTGTCTGTTGAAGGTATTTTTTATTCTTTTGATGTATAGCTAAATCCTTTGGAAAGGTGAGTATTTGGAGGCTTACCTTTATGTAACAACATGATAACATGCAACAAAGTGTAACTAGTTTCATGAACTCAGTGCCAAATTGCTCTTATGATATACTTCTTAAGTTTGTTACTGGAGTAGTTTGTCTGGTGGCACACATTTTACATAAAAGTAAAATATTAGGGATTCTGAACAATCTGCAAGTCAGCCTCAAATGTATCTGATCAAGATTCTGTTAGCATCATATATGCAGTATGTAGATGTGGTGAAAACCATGTTCAAGGACGAAGCATGGCACATCTACACGTAGACTGAATACAGCATCAGAAAACTTGTATCTTTTAGTTCTATGTTTTATATCTTTTTATAGGATCTGAATGATGAAATTTGCAAAGGATTTAATATGCTTCTTCATCAATTGAGAATTTTTAGTTAAAACAAGCATTGTGTACAATCAAGCATACCAACATGTTACTTTACGGAACTACTCTGCTGCAACAAATAACTTTCTTGTCTGCAAGAGCAGATATATCAATTTTCAATTAAGTAAAGAAATGTATTAATGAGTGGCTGAATATCACAGAATGTTTAACCATTTGGGCAAAAACTATAAAAACAAAAATAAATGTGAGCATAATAAATTACTGTTCTTCAACAACAATTATTTATTTCATGATGAAATTATTCAGTTAACATAGACATTGAGTTAACATATATGTATTTCTTGATTTTTCTACATTTTAGATGCTGCCAACAGTCTTTCTAACCCAGCTATTATTCCATACACTGATTTTTATAACCTAACATTGGACCATATTGACATAATGGAAGAGTACCACATATGGCAGTGTTATGGGAATTCTCATAGGTAAAAAAGCAATATTTACAATTTAAAAAAAAGGTTTAAATTTAAAAACTATATTGATAACTATTTTAACTTTCCAAAGAATGTTTATAGTTGCAATTTTAGTTCAGTTTTATATTAGTCCAATTTTAGTCTGTCTTCATTTCTTCAGTGATCTATATTTTAATCTTTTAAAGTATCACATTGAATCAGTAGCTCTCTCTGGTGGTAAATTACTGAAATAATGGCCTTTGCTGGAAGTTCTTGAATTTATTTTTATAAGCTGTGGTTTAATAGTCTAAAAGTTATATGTTGTTAAGGAATATTCCATTACATTTTTAATTGATGACCTAATTACAAATAATTTTTGTCTTCTTCATATGCAGTTAATGAGTTGTAAAATGCATATTTTTCATTTAATCTAAGCACAGCTTATAAAGATTAAACCAATAATACACTCGCTTGCCATAAAAATATATTACTGCTAATACTAGGCATGCTGTTCAAAAAGAAAGCAGGAAGTATATGAAGCATAATTGTTCATATGTTTTCTTTTAACTGAGCAAGTAAAAAAAGATATGTGAAAATAAGCTTTGTTTCAGTTAATCTAAGTTCATTCCAGAGATACAGAGATGTTTTTAGTTAGTATAGCAATGTCCTGCAATTTGTTTTCCTCATACAGTATCTATCTATCTATCTATCTATCTATCTATCTATCTATCTATCTATCTATCTATCTATCATCTAGATGTGTAAAACGTATACAGTAAATGCCTTGCTTCATTTTATGTCTTTTGTTCAGGAAAAGATACTCATGTTTCAGCTTAATATTGCAGTGCATAATACAAATAACATACCATATCAATTATAGTATATATTGGTTGTATATTTCAGATTTTCTTTCTGTCAGTTCCCATTTATTTTATCAATAGCGACAAAGAAGATGATAATTCAACGAGACTCAGAGCACCAGATGATCACAATTGCAAGAGTAAGTTAATGAAGTTATATTTAAAATTTTCTAGATGTTTCTAAATGTTTTTAATGTATACTTTTACTGTATATACAGTTAAAGATGCAATTTCCTGAGATTAGACAGATGTCATACCTTTCCTTATTTTTGTGAATTTATTTTGGCTGGATGATTCAATAAAAAGAAAAGTCAAAAGTTGTTGCAAACAGATTTGAAGAAACTAATAGCACCATCTTGGAGAAGTATATCATTCTGGGCCAAGGTTTGCTTCCTAAAATCTGCGCCATTAAATAAATCTGCTTATTGAATTCATTGTATTATAAGATTTTAAAAATGTGTCTGTGTGCCTATCTATGTCTCTGTCCAGATGCTATGTCTCCATCATTCCAAAAAATGGTGCATCACAGATATTTTAATAATAAAATACATTGCATTTATCATTTCAATAGATGGTGCATCACAAATATTAACACTGATTTTATGAATCCCATACCAAATGGCACATAACAGAGATATATGGATTGCATGGTGAACTGCAAATGTTAATATTCAGATCTATGTTTATTTCTTAGATCTTAACCTGTCTTAGACAGGTAGCACACCTAGTGAAACATAAGATATCATCTTTTCTAAACCCATGCTTACTGTCCCTTTTTTTTTTAAAGCAGTCCCAAAATTGTGGTCCTTTATTTCTTGTAGGAGATACAGAACTAGATGTGCATCATTATCTGTGGGTGGACTTCCCACACCTGTGGCAAATAAAGAAAAAAAAGCATATACAAACTTCAGAATACAGAACAATCCAATAGCCTTTTCAACTATTTAGCTCTTTGGTCAAACCATCCTCATGTAGTTAAAGAATATACTGTTTATTTTGTCTGCATCACATGCCATAGACCTAAAACTTTGGGCACTTTTGTGTGATGAGCCCTTAATGGGTCATACTGTAATTTATCTGAAAAAAATCAGTAGATTTGGTCATTTGTTTCAGCAAAGCCTTGTGGACAAAGTTTCCCGCCGACAAAGACCGGACATGAATTTACTATTCCTCAACATCAAAGTTAGAAGACAGCATTTAGTCAGTGATTCATTGGATGAGGTAATATTATTTTCTGGATTTTTTTTTTATTATTTTGGTGTTTTTTTTTATTAAATATTCATTGAAATTCAAATGTTAGATGCACTGTTAAATTTAATGTTTTGACACACCTGGTAAAAGAAAAATAAACTTTTTATATAGAGATTTAGCTTTAATTGATGGACCTTAAACAACTGAATCACATTTTGCTATTTTTCCCATTCAGATAACTAGAAAAAGAACTGACTTGAAGAAAAAACTAAAAGTGACTTTTGTTGGTGAAGCAGGCTTAGATATGGGTGGACTAACAAAGGAGTGGTTTCTGTTGCTTATAAGGCAGATTTTTCATACTGACTATGGTAAGACAGTTATTATTAGTTATTATATATGAATAATGTTACAGTAAAAATAATAGTTGTATTTCATTTAAATAAATGCAGCTCATGCATAATTATTTTCATATAGACTGTGAGATTTATCATTCTGAACATTTCCCTGAAACTTTTTAATCTCTGCACATTCCATGCCTTGTTTGCACAGGTCATATTCTTTACTGTTTTAACACATTGAATGTAGTGTTTAAAAAATTCATCTCATACTGATGACAGATAGAATTAGTCAGGGAGTGCAACTGATGGTGGCACCAACACTTGAATCATTGCCACATTACCTTTTGGACAGAAATAAAAATAATGCAGTCAACACGAAATTGTTTTTTCTACTGTATATACAGCTGTGAGAAAAGTTTATTAACCCTTAAGAATGTTCAAAATTCCTGCAACACTGACCCATAATATGTATGTTATCCAATAAAAATAATGCCGTCAACATGAAATTGTTTTTTCTACTGTATATACAGCTGTGAGAAAAGTTTATTAACCCTTAGGAATGTTCAAAATTCCTGCAACACTGACCCCTAATAGGTATGTTATCCAATCTCTGTTCAGTTCATAATAATAGACAAAGAGAGTAGAATTAAACAAATAGGGTGTAATAAAAATATTTCTCTATATACACAGCTGTAAGAAAGAACTATAAACATACTTCTTCATAAATGTATAGTTCAACATACCTGTATATACACATAATGAAACCTTATTACCAGGCTATCAAATGATTTAGGTGAATTGTCACATTTGGAGCACTGGACAATTTCAGTTTGCAATTATTTGTTCAAATGGATTCAAGGAGGGGATGGGGGAGGGTGACGTTCACATCACTCTTAATACCTGGTATTACCTCTTTGATATAAATTACTTAATGAAGTCATTAATTGGAACCATTTATTAAATTGTAGCCATCTACAAACCGGATTCCAAAAAAGTTGGGACACTAAACAAATTGTGAATAAAAACTGAATGCAATGATGTGGAGATGGCAAATGTCAATATTTTATTTGTAATAGAATGTAGATGACAGATCAAACGTTTAATCCGAGTAAATGTATCATTTTAAAGGAAAAATATGTTGATTCAAAATTTCATGGTGTCAACAAATCCCAAAGAAGTTGGGACAAGTAGCAATAAGAGGCTGGAAAAAGTAAATTTGAGCATAACGAAGAGCTGGAAGACCAATAAACACTAATTAGGTCAATTGGCAACATGATTGGGTATAAAAAGAGCTTCTCAGAGTGGCAGTGTCTCTCAGAAGCCAAGATGGGTAGAGGATCACCAATTCCCACAATGTTGCGCAGAAAAATAGTGGAGCAATATCAGAAAGGTGTTACCCAGCGAAAAATTGCAGACTTTGCATCTATCATCATCAACTGTGCATAACATCATCCGACGATTCAGAGAATCTGGAACAATCTCTGTGCGTAAGGGTCAAGACCGTAAAACCATACTGGATGCCCGTGATCTCCGGGCCCTTAAACGACACTGCACCACAAACAGGAATGCTACTGTAAAGGAAATCACAGAATGGGCTCAGGAATATTTCCAGAAACCATTGTCAGTGAACACAATCCACCGTGCCATCCGCCGTTGCCAGCTGAAACTCTACAGTACAAAGAAGAAGCCATTTCTAAGCAAGATCCACAAGCTCAGGCGTTTTCACTAGGCCAGGGATCATTAAAATGGAGTGTGGCAAAATGGAAGACTGTTCTGTTGTCAGACAAGTCACGATTCGAAGTTCTTTTTAGGAAATCTGGGACGCCATGTCATCCGGACCAAAGAGGACAAGGACAACCCAAGTTATCAACGCTCAGTTCAGAAGCCTGCATCTCTGATGGTATGGGGTTGCATGAGTGCATGTGGCATGGGCAGCTTGCATGTCTGGAAAGGCACCATCAATGCAGAAAAATATATTCAGGTTCTAGAACAACATATGCTCCCATCCAGACGTCATCTCTTTCAGGGAAGACCCTGCATTTTTCAACAAGATAATGCCAGACCACATTCTGCATCAATCACAACATCATGGCTGCGTAGGAGAAGGATCCGGGTACTGAAATGGCCAGTCTGCAGTCCAGATCTTTCACCTATAGAGGACAGGACATTTGGCGCATCATAAAGAGGAAGGTGCAACAAAGAAGGCCCAAGACGATTGAACAGTTAGAGGCCTGTATTAGACAAGAATGGGAGAGCATTCCTATTTCTAAACTTGAGAAACTGGTCTCCTCGGTCCCCAGACGTCTGTTGAGTGTTGTAAGAAGAAGGGGAGATGCCATACAGTGATGAAAATGGCCTTGTCCCAACTTTTTTGGGATTTGTTGACACCATGAAATTCTGAATCAACATATTTTTCCCTTAAAATGATACATTTTCTCAGTTTAAACTTTTGTTCCGTGATTTATGTTCTATTCTGAATAAAATATTAGAAGTTGGCACCTCCACATCATTGCATTCAGTTTTTATTCACGATTTGTATAGTGTCCCAACTTTTTTGGAATCCAGCTTGTATTACTTGCACTGACTCGGAGGAACCTTTGCACCTTGTAGTATGTTTGGAGGCTTACTGACATACAATGCTTACTTTTCCATTTTTGACATTCTTGTCACATTATTGTCCTGGGTTCCATTCCCAAATTTGGCGTGAAGTTTACATGGCCTTCCATGGCCTCTGTGTGAGTTTACCTGATTAGTCCTATTATTCTGCCACATCCCAAACAGGTGAAAGTTGGAGTGGTGATGCAAATTAAGGGTCTGTGGCTGTGCATGATTTCAGCCATAAAAATAGTGCAGTTCAGACTTGGTAGGTGTAGCTGATTGCTTGCGCACAAGGAAGCATGAACAGGTCAGGTGGTTTACTCAGTGACATATGTTAAGCAAAGCACCTGCACGCACAAAGAATAAAAAGGAGCCTGAGCTGCACAGAGAAAGGATTGAGAAAGAAAAGGAAAAGGAGAGTAAATCAGGCCAGGGAATTTTGGAAAGAACAAAGAGAAGGATCTGGGTAGCAAGCCAGTGCAGTTGTTAGGAAGCAAGGTAGTTGGTAGGCAACACAGTGAGCGAGAGGAATGGCACTCCACGAGCAGGTTGTTCCAGATCAGCACAGAGGAAGCAGGAATGGCCGATTCAATTTGTAGATCATCCTCATGGTGCCTAGTCTGAAGGGATGATGGAGCTTTGGGCACCCTAGCAGTGACTGACTGAGGTGACTGACACAGAATTCTGGGTAATGACTGGCCGCACTCGTCAACGATTTAGCCCCACTGAGAAGACCTAATGGGTCAAAGGAAGTGGCAAAAAGATAGAGAAACACTGTAGCTCACAGGAGAATAGAGAGAAAGAGATACCGATTGTATCCCTGTGATTTTAGACTCAATTTTAACCCTCGTTTGGTTTTATTATTATTTATCTTTTTATTAAATATTTTAACTCCCACAAAAAATTCTGGAATATAAATTAATTAGTTATGTAAAGAAGATTGATACATTGTGTTTTTTTCTATGGACACTGATTGTTGTTAATTGCTTTGAAATAAATGCACAATGTTGTTTGTGTCCTCATTGCAGCAGTCTATCCTCAGTTCATGACTGATAATGTCCCGGGAAATGGGTAACCATGTTGCTCCTTTGGGCTGAGCCCGGCTGGGCCCCGTGGTCAAAGGTCCAGCCACCAGGTGCTTGCCAGCGAGCCCCCTTCCCTGGGCCTAGCTCCAGGGTGGGGCCCCAGGTACCCTTTCCCAGGCAAGGGAAATGCCAATCCTTGATTTAAATCCATATGGGGTCTCAGGATCAAGTTAGTCTGGATCTTCACTTCAGATCTGTTTGCCTTGGGAAGCCCTACCAGGAGCTCTGAGGATCACTAGACCACGCAAGCCCTACCTAAGCAAGGCCTCAATCCAAGAAGGGCTATTCAGATACATGAAAAGAAATGTTTGATATACCAACTCAAAATGGAAAAGTACAGGCAAAAAAATGTAGCCGAACTCACCATACCTAGAAAACGTTTGTATAGCCACTGGTTGACAGAAATGTTTTTGAGCTTACAATACCTGAAACTGTGCTGAGAAGTCATAAGGCAGTTGTTCAATGTGTCACCCACCCCCTGTGAAATTCTCAAGATGATGAGATCCACCAATGTAAATTTTAAGGCAGACATGCACTTCATATGAAAGTCATGTAGTATACCACTGCACTTTTTGTACAAATTGATCCATCCATGGCAGCTAGCCAGTACAGACAGTCGTAAAGATTTACCATCATAGTGGAAAAACATGAGCCTTAGTGTAACTTTCCATGGGTCAGAAAACTTTGAAAACAAAAAAAGTGCCTGTGTATGCTTCAACAATCTTTTTTTTTTAGTTTTCTGATAGCTTTGTTTCAAATAGAGCACTGCAGGGTTGTGTGGTGTTGAGTTACTAACTTGCAGGTTAGGCTGGAAAAGTAAAATTTTAAATATTGGGATATGCATTTTCTACCATGGCAATGTCTACAAAAATGTCAAATATCTACAATATATACATACTGTATATTGTGAGAGTATCTGCAAATAGATCTTGATGGGGTATGTTATTTTTGCAATATCGCTGAGCCCTGGTTTCATAATCTTCAGTGTATATTCAGTAAAATTCTCTATTATCACCATCAAATGAGAATAACTGCACATTGGGGGCTTAAGCAGTAGAATTCAAAATAGTAAACATTCTCATGTCTGTTCCACTAGACTTATCTTCTGCAAAATGTGCATTCATTACACACCAGCTGTTTAAAATGTAAGAAAATTCTTTTTAAGTAATTTTTCTTTGCATATTTTATCTTAATAATTTAGCACCAAGCAACTCAAAATAAATTTTTAAGTGATGTAATTTGCATTTAAAAAATAAAATGCAAATTGATTCAAATCTGTGTAAGAAAAGTATGTTTTTTTAATACACAAAGTCTTTAATTAGCAAACACAGCATGTTTTGAATCTGGAATTTGGAAATGTCTTAAATTTTCAGGATTCAAGCTGCTACTATAGTACTACTGCAACGTCAGTGTCCCACACAAGAAGATAAAATGAACATTTCCAAAAAAAGAAAAGTAAACTATATATTATCAATCAATAACCATATAACAAGCACATATATTTTTTTAAATTGCAACATTCCCTTTATGAAGTATTTGTCTTTGTGAGGTAGGTAAGAAGATGGCATAGGCACAAATGTATTAAAAAAAATCTCTTATACAAAACATTTTCAAATGGAGATAAGTCGTAGCTGATTATTCCTTCTACTTTTGAAAACCCTGTAATAATTACCATCCTGCAAAGAGCTCCTGTATGAATGTAGCTTCTACAGGTTTTAGCTCTAGCACAACAGATCCTACTTTAGTCCCAACAATTTATAATAGAGGAAACGCTTCCTGTGTGTGGGGGGGGTGTGGGTGTGGGTGTAAGTGTGTGTGTGTTTTACCAGTTATCTCTTTATTTATGTTATAAAATGATTTTTTCATTATAATGCAGGCTTATTTCATATTGGGGCTCCTGCTGCATTCTGCTCAGTATCTTAAGTAAGCATAATTAAATATTCCCAGATTAAGCATAATGAAATTAGTGGTTCTGAAAAAAATGTCACTTTAGTATATGTGTATTCAGCAGTATAAAAGTTTATTTTTTCACATATTAAAGAAGAAGAGCAAGTGACTTTAAGCAGCTGTCTTAAGAATGGGCTGTGAAAACAAACAATATTTAATGCATGAGAAATTAATGATATTTGTATCAGAAATTAGTTGTGGGGTTTATATTCTGTTCTGCAATTAATGAAATCAAGTTACTACTCTTGTTATATTGCAGGTATGTTTACTTATCTTAAAGATTCATGTTGCCATTGGTTTAGCAGTTTGAAATGTGACAACTATTCTGAATTCCGATTGGTGGGAGCTGTATCCTTCAGGTCATTTGCATGTAATTTAATTTCACTACACTACATTATGGTTAATGTTTTCTTTAGTAGTCATTCAGCAGTACTGATATAACCAAATGTTTGATTTAAATTAAAACAAATAGGCTATTATTTAAAAATGTATTGATAGTTTTATTTTACTAATTTAGCTGTAAAATTTTTCAAATATATACTGTTCATCATTAAAGGTTAGTTAATTTTAATATTAGTGTTGAAGGAAGACTTCTTTTAAATCAAAAGAAAGTCATGGTATGCATTTATATATCTACTGCTTGTTGTAAATTACTTGATGGTGCATTTTTTTTTTAGGATTTACTTACTACAGTATTTAAAATAACAGTTGTCATTTAACTAAGTGAATATAAATAATTGATGCCCAAAAGCTTAAAAAACAATGTGGAACAGATACATTTATCAAACAGATGCAAATTGTATGCTGTGTAGAAACACAGTGGGACTGAGGAAAAGTAAAGTAATGCACATCAGCTTGTGAAAATGATTCCAAGAAGCAACACTTTAGCAATGTGTCAAAATGAGTTCATTAACAAGGTCAGACAAGGCAAAAGAAAACAAATGATATCTTTTTGACAGAGAATTTTTCATCATTTAATATATTTGCAGCCTAGTTTTTAGTGCAAGCAGGTTACACTGCTGAGATTTCTTTTTCTATTAAATTACTATTATGCATCTTATCTTTGTACAACTCTTCATCTGTTTACAGTTATCAAATTTAAATATTAATGGTGGTATCTATAGCATTTTAAATCAGAATATGGTTTTGCATACCTTTTCCATTTAGAGTTCTGTCATTCATTGATAGGCAAGCTCAGTAGTCTGTTCCACTATATACTGTACTGCATGTAAGGTGAAGTCAACACAAGGATAAGCCATTTATGTAGACGTTCACTAAAAATGCATTCTTCCTCTTGCTATATTAAACTAGAATTGGCTCTACGACTGTAACTTTGAGACTGTCTGATTAGTTCTATAGCAATATTGTGTAATCTGTTCTGTTTCATTTGATGAAATAGTATTTGCTGCTTGGATTTAAAACATATCCACCATTTGAAAAAAGTATGCTTTTGTGTAACCAGGTATGACTTTCTAGAATTGCTTTCTAAATTGCTAGAGTTCTTTATTTCAGATGAAAAACCTCTCACAGTTCCACTAGTACCATATTTACTCTTTATGTACTGTAGTATGAAACATTCCATCTATTGTAAAATACATATTTTTATTTCCATTCACATAGGAAACATTTAGAAATGTTTTTTTAGCCTTTAGAATCATTTTATATTTAAGTTATTCTTTAAATCTTTGTTAGTATTGTTTTTAACAGTATTTCAGTATGCATTTCAATTTAATCAAATTCATTATGTTAATTTCTATAGAAATTGTTAAACTTGCATTATTTACATGATATTATTTATCTGCTTTCTCAGTTTCTAGTGTTATTCAGAATTATGACAAGTTAATTCCCACCAAGAAAAAACATTACAAGTGTTTACATACAGAGTGTTTTGCAAATTGCTTAAGTTGAGAGCTCACTTGTTAAAACATAATGTTATGAATTTTAAAAGATCAGGAATAAATGAATAAACTGTTTAAAGAGACAAGAGTAAATATTTAATAAATCAGTGGAGTGCTAGCAATCATGACTTGAAAAACAACTTAAACCTCTCTTGTTGAAATAAAAATATAATTTGCTTGTAGCTATTACTTATGCCTAGAAGTCCCAAAAGGATGTGTTTTATTAAGATTTCTATCATTTAAATCTTTGCTGGTGTTAAAATAAGGAAAGCATTGTAATCTGTGTACAGTGATTTTTGCTAATTTTACTTAACAGTTAATTATTGCAGCTCATGGGCCTTGCTGTGTACAACAGCATCACGCTGGATATTCAGTTTCCTCCCTGCTGCTTCAAGAAGCTCCTGAGTCCTCCTATAGTGCCTTGTGATCAAAATGCTACTGTAGGAGTTGCTGCTCTATCTCTAGATGACTTGCATCAGGTCATGCCTGTACGTAAGTCGCTCAAAGCTAAATATAAACAATAAGCATGATAATATACAGGTCTAAGAATAGACCACCATAAGAATGCAGTAAAAAGAGGATAATGTTAATGTATAAATGACCTAAGTATATTCTGGAGGTTGGCACATTGACAGGAGTGCAGGTGTACAGATACAGGTATGAAGTGAGAATAGAGAGAGCAGAGTCCTAAAATCAGATGTTTAGTATTTCTGCAGGATGCGAGACACCAGGAATCTCAGTAGATACAAGGGTGAATGACCCCCTACTTAGAGCAAGAGAGAGGCCATCGTGGTAGGGTATGAGTTGAGAAGGTCTCCAGGAAAACGGAAAAAAGTGTGGGGTTTCTTCTTATAGTGGCAACCAAGTTTCCAGTAGGGAGCGACAGACAGGGAAAGTGTGAGGTTATGGACAGCTGGAAAGAGGCAACATGGAAAGGAAACACATAATATATGATTAAGACAGTAGACTGCATGTTGTGTTTTAACAATAACGACTGGTAAGAAGTCATCCATTCCCTTATATTGCATATGGTGGCAGTACAAAGTCCAGTGCAAGGAGGAGGACTGTGTGTTTTTTTAAGACAAGCATCCCAGAAGATTAGCCCTTTTAAAGGTACCTAGGGCTCAGAGATGCAAGGACGTTAGCACCAAGTAGGTAGAGTTCTAGTCTAGCCTCCATGTAGCTGAAATAGACCACTCTTTAACTCAGAAACAATTACATAGCTTGGTGATAAGTAAAACTGTGGTAGGGCAGAGGATCAGCTGAGTTTAGAGCCAGATAAAGAAACGAAGGATATCCTCATTGGTTGGAAAAAGGAACCCAAAGTTATGAGAAAGAGAAAGAGATTTGTTATGACTGGGCATGTGGGTAAGTAGGTAAGCCACTTCCAAACTCAGACAAAACCTGTATAGCTAAGCCCAATATGACAGCATGATTTTGTTTACTATTATTTCCTTTCTTATTTTGTGTTTATCCAATGTGTGTGTAATAAATGTACTATATTTGATATGTGTTCACTAATCTGCATTATTCCAGGTCTGGAGACATGCAACAAGAACACATTGCTGTTACAGTACTACATTTGTAGTGCTTATAACATTAATTATAAAATAAATATGACACTTCTGATTTTTGAAGTTCAGTGCTGATGTGAACAAGCTAGATGGAGCACAGGGAAGAATTTCTTATTCACATCATGAAAATCCAAATTCAATAATGTGGAATAGTATAAAAACTGCTATAAAGACACTTTAAAACAGTGAAAGTATGTTTTGTGTAAATAATACATGAGACAAGAGAAAGACAGAGAAATTACGTTAATAAGTAACATTAAAATATTCATGCTGTATTGTATATTTATTTGTAAACTGAAATATATTGGTTAAATTGAAGAGGATGTTAGTGTGCAAAATGAAATTTAATCCTGGCATATACAGTGTATTTAATTTAACTAAGTAAATTTAGCTTTTAACATGAAAGTGAGCTGTTGTAAAATTTCTGCTTTGTTTTTTAACCACTAGATGTCTCTACAGATTTTCTGTTTTTTCACTGTTGTCATACTGTCATACTTACTACTGATGTTAAGCAACAAAAATAAACAGTGCTTTGGTCTTAAGAAGCTGTGTAGAACTACAGAATATATTTTATTTTGTGGTATAATCACAGGTTAATTCTGATATACTTTTTCCACTGTAATGTATTAAAGATTGATAAAGAGTTTGTGTAATGAGGATAATAACATTAACATTAAGAGCCCCAAATGTTTTGTTTGAAGAAACAAAAAATATCAACAAAATGTTTACACACTTGACTCAATTGTGCATCTTTTATCAGTAAAGTAGATTATCTGATCTGAATAGTCAGACTAGGGCAACTTTAGAGTCCTGGATTTTAATCTGCTGCATTACCTTTGTGTTTTAACATTCTCCTTTTGTCTGCATGGGGTTTTCTCCAGATACAGTGGTTGTTCTGCCACATTCAAAAGACATGTGCATTAGATTAATTGGTAAATTTAAGCTGAGCCCATGTGTGTGTGTTTGTAAGTGCAATGAGCAATGGACTGCACCCCATCCTGGAACAGATTAAGCTGTTCTTGAATTAAACTGTACTTGATTAACTGATCTTAACAAGTGTCTGGACAAACTCTAAAATATAAATATCAATATATTATCAATGTGCAGTATCAATACTCGTATTTGTGTTAGATATAAGGCTGAAATGTTTCTGTTTCTGTAGATAATTACGTTTGAAGAGGTACAGGCGTCATAACATTATTTTCACATATTACAAATATGTGACTTGACATAGACTTGATTTGTATTTGCACACAGTGAAAAAAATCATAATAGTCTATAATTAATAAAATAAGTATAGCTTACAGCTCTTTAATCCCTGCAGTATGATTACTTCTTACAGTCTAGTGATTTTTAAAACAAATTCATTACTAATATATTAATAACAACAATAATTACAATAATTCTATAATTGTATGTGTGTGTGTGTGTTTTTTTTATATAGTATATTAAAGAAAGTGTAGGCTAAAATTCCTTCACAGTGATGTCACTTATAGGAAGGGTTTTGTTGCAGTCTTTGTAGCTAAAGATGGTGCAACTAGTTAATATCTGTAAGGGGAAAAATTAACTTTTCACATAGTGTAGGTTAATGTTGGATAATGTTGTATTCAAGAAACAATATAAAAAAGTCCTGAAAATATTCACTGAGAAAATTTACAATAATAGAGGAAATTGAGACAGGACAAATATTTTTCCATGGCACTTTAAGGTATATCAATGCAATCAAGTGGAAATTTGTTTTTAATGTGGCTTATACATTTTCTGTTTTTTTAACAAAACATATTGCATTTTGTAATTTATAGGAATTGGCTCATGGACTTGAAGAGCTCTTATCATATGAAGGAAATGTAGAAGATGATTTTTATTCAACTTTTCAAGTAAGTAATTGTAGTTGAGTCTGTTTCATACTCCCAAAATTAGGCAGCTACTGGAGAACAACACACAAGCAAAAGAATACCCTAAGTCCAATAAAGGTAATTTTACATCTTTAGTGAAAAATCTAATAAAAATAATGATAATAAAAAATTCAGGAAAATTTTCAGTACACACACAATTAAGGGCTCCTTCTCTATATTTTCATTTCTCTATGTTAGGCTTCAGTTAGATTCTGTAATTATACAATATTTTTGGTGTTATGTGGTACACATTACAGTTTGAAACTGTTTGCCCCATCCCCTATAAACTGCAAGACAGATCAAAAACTGACTAATTTTTCTACACGGTATGATAAGAAAATAAGCTAGAACATTCTATTTACCTGTTAGCTAAAGGCAGTGAATGAGGTTAGAACTTTCCATATTAGACAGTGCAATATTGTAAATAATGTTTCAGAGAAAGCAACACGTTTTTTCCAACTCTATTTTTATACAGAAAGATAATTGTAAGTACGGTAATCAACAAAAGTTGGGGCAACTGGGTGCATCAGTTTTCAAGGCTTAATTAACTTGTTTTGCTGCAGAAATTCTGCAGGATATTAACTCTTTACTCGTTCTCTTTTTGGTGTTACTCATAAAATTAAATTTTACATTTTTTTGGTAACCTATAACTGTTGCAGATTACAACTTACCTTTGTGCCATTTCAGGTAATTAACTGGACTTGAACTGCTTTAATTTAAGTAAAAAATAGAAAAATTGGATTGTTGTAAAACTTTTGACCAGTGATGTATAAATGTCCCAAAATAACTGACAAAGTGGTTAAAAATTCTTTCCAGTCTTGTCTTTGTATAATACTAGTGATGAACTAAAATGGTTTCTATATGTGAAAAGTATCAAAAATAAAGATCCTGACAAAATGCCTCTATTTACCATATTTCTCAAGCTAATGTAAGCATCATGCAATCCTTCAACAATAAAACTGAGGATGTTGTTATTCACCATATGTACATTTTTAGACGTTCTGTAAAAATCACCTCAATGTTTCCACACTGCCGCATGGATATTATGTATAATGACTCTACAAGTCAACATGTACACTTGTATGGTACTAACTACAGCACACACTCCGGGTGTATTATGCTAAGGTACTAAAAATTGCAAAACTAGCTATCCATTGCATCAGATTTACCCAAGGAGAAATCTGTTTATGTTTAATCACACTGTATTATACCCTTCAAAGGTGCTTGCAACTTTGTAATTATTGATGTTATTGGTAAAGTTGTTGAAGCAATTTTAAAACATTAGTCAATACTGTAGCACAATCTGGAATTTCAGTTCAGACAGAGGTATTATTTAGCTTGCTTACATGGGTGCATAAATTTTTTAGATATAAAGGATAATGGAAATTGTAGACATCAGAAACTTTTTGATCTTATGTTTAATATCCATTTGTAAAATTACATTTTTAAAACACAGATGTTCAATTCTGAGATGTATTTTAATACTGTAGTTCATTGGATCTCAAACTGCATGTGGCTACAGGTTTTTGTTCCAACCAAGTTTTTGTTTTATTTGACTCCTATGCTAATTAAGAAAGCTGTTATTTCCCAGTTTCTGTGTTTTGGAGTTTAAATAAAAATGAAAAAGCTGAGTTTTGTAAATTCTTATTGAACTGTATCAGGCACTTATTTATGTAACATGGGGATAATTTAACTTTTTTTTTTTTTCAACATCATCATGATTTACATTCTGCTTCCCAGGTGTTCTAGTTATTTAATCCATTATTACTAATGACCAAGTTGTGGGTCTGATGCTGAAACACTTTCAGCATTCAGTGTCATTTGTCCAGGTGCCTGCTCTGCTTGTTGTTAATAGTTATTATTAGGATACAATTAAAGGAGCAAACTACGCAGAAAAAGATACATTAATAGGAAAACAACAAAATATAATTAAACACTTAAAGTTAGAACAAAAATACAAATACTTGTAAATATCATATAAAAGTAAAAATCATACTGCTCTGCTTTTATGAATGCAGAAGAGAAGAGAAAAAAGACCAGCTAGTTAAATTAGATACATTAGAGGTAAAATGACTCAATAATTGTGAAACTGGTTTGAGCAAAAAACCTGCCATCACAGGGGATTCCCAACATTGAGTTTGAGAACCACTACTATGGGTCATTACATTTTTTTTGTATTTAGGGCAATGTTATTACATGTTAATAATGAAAAAAAATAGATTATTTACAAATCACAGTTATTCTCATTTTTTCTTGTTATTCTGCTTCTACTCAAAATATTCTGTTGTAAAGGGTGTGGCTGGTGTAGTTAGGAACTATAACAAATTGTATTGTACCATTAAAGACTGGAAAATCAAACCACTTGTCACAGAAAATATGGGAAATAAGTGATAAGTTTTACAAACTCATAAAAATTTCTCAGCATGCATTTTACATTTAATGTATTTCATCAGCTTTACAAAAACAAGAATGTCATATTGAGTATCATAATGATATCTTTATTATAATCAGGTTTATCAAGAAGAACTTGGACTAATAAAGTCCTACAACCTTAAAGCTGGTGGTGACCGAATACCAGTAACCAATCAAAACAGAAAAGGTATGTGTGTTATTGTCTGGATGAAAATTCAGGTGCTAACAAATATATAGGATAAACTAGTTAATGTATATTTTTTAATGCAGTAGATACTACTGTTCAAGCAGCAAATGAAGTTCAATACAGACTTACATACTTTTTTCTTTTATTTTCCTGATAGAGGTGATATTTATGTTTAACTGATGTGTATTGTTGTCCAGAGTAGCCCCTAATTAGACAGTTCCTTATATCAGCAGAAATGAGAACTTGCGTCTGTTATCCGGAAGATTAAGTATTGCCATTTTCAGTTAAAGGAAATTTTACAGAAACATTGAAATATAGAAGCTTATAAATATATTGCAAATGATAATTTCTAATATTGCCTGTAAATCTAGAGTGCTGATGCTACAAAAGAAAATGTAATTGAGAATGAATGCAACAGAATAACAGGAACTGCAATGTCAGTAGAAATGTAATTACTTGACGAAACGGGCTTTTGTCACCTTTCCAGACGGTAACAAAATCATTGAAGGGCAGAATGAAATGCTGTATACATTTATGTATTAATTCTCTTGTAGAATGCCTACTATTTCAAGTGTGATATGTCTTTAATTAGTAAGAGTACTGTATTTTCATTTTTCAGAATATGTTCAACTGTATGTTGATTTTCTCCTGAACAAATCTGTATACAAGCAATTTGCAGCATTCTATTATGGATTTCATAGTGTATGTACCTCGGATGCTCTCATGGTATGTACTTATATTAATATCATATGCCATACTTATGTTGGAATCTGTTTTATATTCTAATCGAAACTTATTATGATCATCATAATTGTTCATTTGCGTTTATCCAGAACAACTTAGAGTGCCATTATTCATGATAATTTTTTACATATACTTTTTTACCAATGTTGCTTTTCTAGCACATCTCACTGCCAGTGGTAATGCACAAGTTATAATCCAGGTTGCCTTGTTAGGTATATTTACACCAAATATTTTATCAGAGTTAAAAGCTACTGGACTATTGGGTCCTGATAGTGTAATTATTTCTTCTTGAGAGTTCAGTCCAGATCATTACAATGTGGTAGATAATATTAAAAAACAGTCACACATCAGTGTTTTTACAGCAGATTCCCTAAAAGAGAAAAATATGTAGTATACAGTAAGTGCATACTATAAATAATATATAATGATTCTGAAAAGAGACCAAATCAATAACTGATTAATGCAACCTATGTATGCTATTTATGAAATTTTTACTGGCCTCTGTATCTGTCACAACAAATTACCTCCACATCTATAGTGTTCTTTTTTGCACAGGTTTTCTCATGTTTTTTGTGAGTCCGTTACGAGAGAGCATATACAGTATAATAAAAAAAAACAGTATTCATTAAAGGTAAACAAAAAATATATTTTACATTGATTGGATAACAGCTCTGTTTTTGAGTTCTGCAAAGGGGAAATCACCAGTGTTTAGGGATAAGGTAAGAAGTAGGAGCACCACTCTTGCCAAACAAACCCCTTTGTGTTCAAAGACTAACATTAAATCAAATGGTGATTTTTTCATTAATGTAATTGGTCTGAATCACTTTTCATTGTTTTAAAGATGTATTATTTTTCAGTTTTTCAATGGAGAAGCTAATTGAAAAAAGTATATATAGTGCCCGTGTTAAGCTGTCAAACTTGCTCAGGGTGTATATGGCTCATGCTATAGTGTGAATAAAGCTTTTCTCATTTTGTACAATGTAATGCAGCCTGTTTTGATTCCAGGTATTTTAATATTCTCTGTTAATATTTGTACTTGATTTTAATTTTCATTTTTGTTTTGGACTTTTCATACATTTCTACTGTTATTTATTACCATTTTTGTCACTGGTTTTTGGATTCTGATTTTGTTAACATATGAAACTACATGGTTAGTAATGATCTCATTGCCACCAACCACTTTACTGGAAGTTGCAGTGCATGATATTAAATATGTGTTTGTGTCTACCAGGAGATGAAAAACTTGTGATCATGGCAAGCAAGATTTGAAATCAGTAGGACTATTGAAAATTTTGTGAACTTAATTCCAATACATAACTCAAACCGGTTGTATAAATCTGACAACATTTTTTGAAGATTAAAATCAAAAAGAGGTAATTAGCACGCATTGAGATTTATTTGTGTATTATTTCTGGACATTGTATCACCATCTTAAATACACCATACATAGTTTAGTATAAGGAGGTGTCACATATTCTTAAAACTTTGAAAGATTGCCGCTTGATTTTATAACAAGCTTTCACAGTGTCTGTTAGAGATTGGTCACCTGCTAACACTGGACTGGTAAAATCAATGACATAGCCCAGAGGATTTCACATATAGTCCTGGGGGACAAGTGGTTACAAGTTTTTGTTCCATCCAGTTTCTCCACTAATTGATCTCATTGTTTAATTCAAAGTTCTTTTTTCTTATTCTGCATTAACAAAACACAGTAGTGTAAAATTTACATTTATGAAAAATGTACAAATATGTATATTATTGCCATAGCTTTAAATATTTAACTTTTTTGTTATTTTCCTAGCAATTCACCCTTTTTCTGTGCAATTTCGCTCTCTTATTTGTATCCTAATAATGACAGTTAATGACAAGCAGATTGAACACTAGGGTAAATGGCACTGAATATTAAAGGCTGCAGCTACTTGAGTGCACAACCACTAGCATTCTCATTGACCATGAAGATGCACTTGTAGTATTGTCTTTTTCTTTATTATTCAGTAAGTAAAATTAATATTATAGATATATTTTTCCATTATACATTTTATAACTGATACATTTTATCACATTACTATAGTCCCTAGGTTTACTGCTTAAAATAATGTGTTTTCATAGTTCAGTTAAAACTGGGTAAGTTTAAAAAATTTTTAATAAAGATTTATGTTGATTATACTGTTAACCTAATTGATATGGTGGAGAATGAAATGTTGTGTGGCCGGCTTGTAAGCATTAATTTTCTTAGGAACTCACAATACGAACACAATATGAATATATCGCCTACTATAACTTTGCCTCATTCTTTGTAATTGTGGCCATGTTTGATTTCCCTTTTTACTTTCTCGTATAGAGAAAGTATGGGAATCATGAAAAAATTTGACCTTGAAATTTTGATGAATCTTGATGTTTTAGACCTTCCTGAGACCATTATGACTGTCTGTGTGTCAGTGTATAAACACAATAACTCGGAAACGCTTTGACCTAGGTCAATGAGATTTTGTACACCTGCTTTATATCATAAGCAAGGCCACTTCCAGTTTTAGCTGAATACTTTTGTGAATTTTCAAGTAAACTATGGTTATAATTACAGACAGATGGTTCAAATTTTGTGTAGATATTTATAATAATAAAAAGCAAACAGTTATGAAATTTGAGAAAAATTACTCAACCGGAAGGAGTATTTTATTTAAACAACCATCCAAATATTTTGTATAATGGAAATATAACTGTGTACACAATATTAAAAACTTATTGAATATAATGCATATTCTTTCAATAGCTGTTATTAATTTTATTTTGATCTATACATTATCAGTTTAACAATAACAGGTAAACATTAAACATGCCATGTAAATATAAAGATGTAATGGGAACAATAAGCTGATGCGTCTACGTCATGTTCCTGGTAGTACATTTAAGTTTATGATTTTTTTTTAATTCCGCCATCATTATTCTGATTAAATGTAGCTAAATGTAGTTTTACCTATAGCAATTTAGCCAACAAATCTATAGTAATAAAAGGCAAAGCCCTCACTGACTGACTGACTGATTCATCACTAATTCTCCAACTTCCCGTGTAGATAGAAGGCTGAAATTTGGCAGGCTCATTCCTTACAGCTTATTTACAAAAGTTAGTCAGGTTTTATTTCGAAATTCTTACGCGTAACGGTCATAACTGGAACCTACTTATGTACATATATATGGCCATAACCTGCAGCTCGGTCGCCGTGTGAGGCGGAGTTGCATCCCTCACCGTCATGCCTCCCACGTAATTGAGTGCCTGCCCATATAAGGCCATCCGTTGGCAGCAATCCAATAGACATGCTGCCGCTAAATATTCGCGGGTGAAGGACTGTGCTTATGCAAACGAAGATGAGATGGTCAGGGATAGACTAGTGTTTGGCACAAACTCAGCGAAAGTGCGAGAGAAACTTTTAAGTGTCGGGTCTTAGCTAACATTAAATAAAGCCGTGGCCATCGCAAGATTGCACGAGATAGCACAAGCACACCTGAGAACCTTCAATGAATGTACTCCAAGCGGCTTGCGTGAACTGACTGTGAACACAGTACGCAGAGAACAAGGAAGAGCTCTAAAGAGTGCTGAAAAAAATGTATTACACAATTGAGAAGGCAGCAAAAGAATATGAAGCGAGTGACGCATACAGGCATATTCATAAGTGCAGCTACTGTGGAAACAAAGCACGGTGTAAACCTTAAGTTTAAATTAAGTTCATAGACACGCTGCCACTGGCATTTGTCATGCCTACGACGAATACGATATTCACGAGATACAAGTTTAATGAGAAGACGCATTGTCGGGTCTGTTCTAACATTAAATAAAGCCATGGACATCGCACTAGATAGCACAAGCACAGCTGAGAACCTTCGATGCATGTACTCCAAGCGGCTCACTTGAACTGACTTTGCAGGATTGGGAAAGGTAAACCCGTGCATGCAGTGTGTAATGTCTCAGATAAAGAGGAAGACAAGCTGCTTATTGATGCAGTAGGAAACGAATAACCCTCTGAATCTGAACAAGCCTTTGTACACATATCAATAGGAAAACAAGGTGTAAAGCTTAAGTTTAAATTAAGTTCATAGACACGCTGCCGCTAAACATTCGCAGGCAAATCGACAACTTAATACCGGGAATGCCTGTTAAACATCTTAGATTCATGAGTACCGATTTGGGTAGTAATCACTTCGATGAATGAAACCTGTTCAAAAAACGCGTTACACAATTGAGAAGGCAGCAAAAGAATATGAAGCGAGTGACGCATACAAGCATATTCATAAGTGCAGCTACTGTGGAAACAAAGCACGGTGTAAACCTTAAGTTTAAATTAAGTTCATAGACAGGCTGCTGCTGGCGTTTGTCATGCCTATGACGAATACGATATTCGCGAGATACTGTACAAGTTTAATGAGAAGACGCAGGGTATAAACGAGACTTTTGATCACTTTGTAACGAAGTGGAAATTACTGTAACAGAGTTAAAATTGCTGGTAAAGGACTGTGCTTATGCAAACGAATAGGAAAGCAAGGTGTAAAGCTTAACTTTAAATTAGGTTCATAGACACGCTGCCGCTAGCATTTGCCATGCCTAAGACGAATACGATATTTGCGAGATACAAGTTTAATGAGAGGACGCAGGGTATAAACGAGACTTTTGATCACTTTGTAACGGAGTTAAAATTGCTGGTGAAGGATTGTGCTTATGCAAACGAAGATGAGATGGTCAGGGATAGAATAGTGTTTGGCACTAACTCGGCAAAAGTGCGAGAGAAACTTTTAAGTGCCGAGTCTGAGCTAACATTAAATAAAGCCGCGGACATCGCAACATCGCACGAGATAGCACAAGCACAGCTGAGAACCTTCGATGCATGTACTCCAAGTGGCTCACGTGAACTGATTTTGCAGGACTGGGAATGGTAAACCCGTGCATGCAGTGTGTGATGTCTCAGATAAAGAGGAAGACGAGCTGTTTCTTGATTCAGTAAGAAAGGAACAACCCTCTGAATCTGAACAAGCCTTTGTAGACATATCAATAGGAAAGCAAGGTGTAAAGCTTAAGTTTAAATTAAGTTCATAGACACACTGCCGCTAAATATTCGCAGGCAAATCCACAACTTAATACCGGGAATGCCTGTTAAACATTTTAGATTCACGAGTACCGATTTGGGTAGTGAACACTTCGATGAATGAAACCTGTTATCTTTACAACGGTTGAGAAACACGAAATATAACTTGAACACAACACATCCTCCAAATACGAACCTGATTGAAAGAAATAATGATAATCAAATCCTTGATGACAACAACAATCATAACAGTGACAAAATAATTACATTGACAATCATGTTACGTTATTTTTAGAATGTTTCCTTTTTCATAACTTCTTTAACACACTACTTCTCCGCTGCGAAGCGCGGGTATTTTGCTAGTATTATATAGTACTAAAACTTTTTCTGTTTTTAGGTGACTATAACTGTTTTTCACCACCACCTCCCTAAGTTTTTGGCCTCCCTAAGTGTGAAAAATATCATTTTAATATAAAGTTTTATTATATATAGAGATAAATGATTGTGTATTGATATTATTAGTTATGATAAGAAACAAAGAGATAATTTATATTACGCAACTGAGGTGGTTCTGATGACCTTTCCGTCTATCTCAGTATAAGAGAAAGTTGAGGGGAACTCACTCTCGATTCTTAATGGTAACTATAAAGAGATTTTTAAATAAACTTTCTAACTACTTTTGGTGTGCTGCTTTTTCCACATTTCAAAATTCATTAATTGGTAGTGACTAATCAGTTTTTAGAAACATTACATTACTCACCTGAGATTCATTAGCCATTACATCAGTCTTTCCTGTATAATATACTTTGTTTTACAATGTTTTAAAATATAAGCAACAATAAGCGACTAACAGCTCTTCAGACATCATTGCATAAATATTAAGTAGTAGTGATGCTAGACAGCTAACATGATGGTTCATTTGCTCTTTGTAATGGCAGTAAACATTGTTGCAATGGTATGACTAGTGCCTACCTGATTGTGCTGGAATAAAATACAATCCTAAGCCTTATTTCTATTTTTATTTTTGTTATGGGATAAATGTGAGCTAGAACATTAAAAATATCTTTTTTTCAATATTAGTAACCTGATTTTTCATAATCTTGTGTGTCCCTTTCATTTTGGACTGATCAATCATAATTTACAATGGCAATATTAATTACATACTTAGAACTGTGCTTCTAATCCTGGTTTTCTGAATCATTTTTTTCCTGGCAAATTTTTACATAGCATTTTCTGATGGGTTCACTTTTGGTCCTCTGATACTGATATTACTTCATTTACACAAACTGTGTCTGGTGATGTTTAAAAAAACAAATGAATATCAATTTAATATGTAAAAAGATTCAACATTTTAACCAAAACTTGTAACTTTGACCTACACATTTGTTTCTTTTATAAAGTGCCTTGTCATGGTGAGGTATGTGGAAAAAAAACATAAAATATACATTGATTGATTGATTTTGAATGCGATACTTTGAAGAAATCAAGTAAACTGTTTATGCTGTTATACATGAGAAAATGTGCACTGTGTAATGTTTCTTTTGAAAACACTCCAGCAATATAATACACAGTGGCCCATTTGGCATGGAAATTGTATTGGGGCCATGCAAACCTGTTGTGTAGATGCTTTCCGAAGGGACAGTCTCATCATGAGAATCCATTCAAGAGGTGTGTGTGTTTGTGTGTGTGGGTGTGTGTGTGTGTGTGTGATGTACATAAGCATGAGTGAATGAATGAGGAAAAGAGTGAGAGAGAGAAAGAAAAAACTGAATTTATGAGACCTGCTTCTTGGTTTAAACCCATTTTTCGTTGGTACATTGCCACTGGCAATTTCACGAAGGCTTCTGGTTTGGATTGACTCATGGAGTTGGAGAATGTAAGAAAAGATGGAATTGCTTCTGACCCCAAGGGAATATGGGAGAGCAACTTAGGGAGTAAGGGAGAGAGACTGCATTTCACAATGTATTAGGTTACCAGCACCGGTGATGCAAAATGTCACCCAAATAATGTCACAAAAAAAAATCACACTCACACAAAATGTAAATCTATCAAGATATTGCCATATGGTACAACCTCCAAAGGACAGTATTACAAATATTTCAATATTAACATACTTAACAACCTACGGCAGAAGCACAGATTAATATTAATAAATTTGAAACTTTTTTCCACTGGTGAAGGTGCTAAATTATATTATACATAAGTTAACAACATCACTGGCACAGTGGTAGCGCTGCTGCCTCGCAGTAAGACGACGACATGGGTGTGCTTCCCGGGTCCTCCCTGCATGGAGTTTGCATGTTCTCCCCTTGTCTTCGTGGGTTTCCTCCAGGTGCACCGGTTTCCTCTCACAGTCCAAAGACGTGCAGGTTAGGTGCATTGGCGATCCTAAATGATGATGACTACTCCAAAATAGAAAGATGTACAAGTTCACCCTTTAAATTGTGTTACAAGAAGCCAACAGATGGGTCACTAAAAGGGCTCTGGCCATAAAGTTCTAAGGTGAAACTAGAAAGCTTAGGTTTCACTTGAGCAAAGGTATGTCCAGAAAAGTTCAGGGTTGAAAGGCTGGCTCAACGAACATGGAAACAGGCTGATGACACCAGACACAAGTAAAAGTTCACATTTAAAGATTAGATTATGGTCATTAAGTTGAGTGTGCTGCTAATGTTTTAACAAGACATTAAATTAAGTCAAACTTACTACTTAGTTAATTTTTGGACAACAACGGCTTCTCCTGGGAGATGGAGGCACTGCACCACTTGCCATTAAAACTACTCTGAATACAGAAACTCTGCAAAAGTTCTATAATCTGAATTGGGGAATGCAGACAAAACTGCTTGAGACAAATACACTCAATACTATATAGCAGCATATTCAGTCCCCTGCCAAAAGTCTGAAGTAGCACCCATGAATTGGTATTAACTTTTGCAAGAAGTTACAAAGATATGTTGACATATCTTGATTTTGACCCAGTAGGCACATGGAGAAACCAATGCACAAGGTGCACCCCTTGAAAGACAATTTTTAGGCATTCTGGAAATTGTGAATTGTGTATACCTGACAGAACATCTGAGGTAAAGCCTTGAATGTGAATGAATTTGTTGGCATGATTTGCAATGCTCTTAAGTGTTTCCATCAAAATCTCAGAAAGAAAAACAAATTTAACTCTTTTTGCCAAACGGTTGTTTTTATTCAGTTATTCATGAACTGTAGATATTATTTTATTTATAGTATGTGACATGCATGCATTAAAAATGTATAATCAATCCATCCATTTTTCAATGCCTCTTATCCTGAGTAGGATTGCAGGGAAGCTGATATCTATCCCAGCAAGTATTATGCTCTTGGCAGGAACAATTCCACCTTTATACAAAGTATGCTTTTTAAGAGTTAAATTTAGAAGGTCAAATTTAAATGGCTGAGGACTCACACCCCCTTGTGGTTCAGAATGGGTTTTTACTGTGCTTTGCCTTATGCTCACATGGGTATTTTTGATGTATTATGTATGGGCATGGCTTGTGTGTATAGGCAGGAATGTCTGTTTTTTTCTGCCATTTTTATATATATTCCTATTTTATGCATTGGCAACCACTGTAGTATCATCATATGTATCTTTTTGAAATATTCCTATTGTTTATAATGGTATTGTGTTTATCTTTTTGACGTATTCCTACAGGCAGGGGCTTTTGTGTCATCACACATATCATTTCGATGTCTTCCTACAGCCAGGAACATATGTGTTGTTGCATGTATCCTGGCCAAACAGGACCTTGAGGCAACCACACTGCCATTGAACCTCCCACACCACTCTCCATTTTATGCCATGTAAAAATGGACTTTAACAAGGGCTTTGTTAAAAAAACAACACATAGCACCCCATTTACAGCATTGTGCAGCCGGAGATAAAACAAAAATTAAAGTTCAACCTACCACTCCATGCTGCTAACAAGACCTCTAAAATTATTGCACAGCTTTAATACTAATTTTAACTGATGCGTGATACTGCTTAGGTTAAAACACACATATAAATATATTGCTAAGGATGACTTACCACTGGCGATGCTGGTATGTATGTTGCTTCAGTGTATTTTTTAAACTTTGAAAATGATTTGATTTGTATTTGTAAGAATATTTTAAAACAGTTAATTTGTAATAACTTCTGTTATCTGGTTTATGGAGACATTACAATGCACCATTGTTTATTTCTCCCATACACAATAATTTTTATGTGTGGGGTTAGCCAAGAATGTAATTCAGCCTTGTCATCTGCATTTTGATGAGTTTGTTGCTGGCATTAAGTTTTGCCTGATGAAACTGATCTTCTTTTCCTGTTATTTTCTGCAGAGAATTTTCATTTTTTTAATTTCCTTTTGATATCCAGACACATGATACAAAGGTTGAACATGGTACTATGCTCATGTTAAACAAAAATCAATCAATATTATAAAGACAGTCAATAACAAAAAATGTCATTTTCTTTACTTAATTTAATATAAACTTTGCCCTTCATTTACTTGTAAAGCCTGGCATTTTATGTAGCCTGTAGTTAAATTATAGATAATTATAAGGAACAATCATCAAACTACTGCATATACTGTACCTTTTTACAGAGACAACTGTTGTTTTTAAATTTGGAGGGAATGTGTGAAAGTTGTTTTAAAACTTGGATGCTGTGTGTCATACAGTCACTGCTCTATAATGGCAGAAGGAAGTAAGTCATAACACTCAGTGTTCATTCTATCAGAACAACTCTTTTTTGCTTTGTTCTTGTAAAATGGGTGTGTCAGTTACAAACTTTGAGATTCATGTTAAGAAATTAAACAGGAATAAAACTGTATTTCAGAAAAGTGCAGGTTAACAAGCATAGCAGACCATTTATGAACATTTACCACTGGTGACAATTTTATTTTGTTTTAATTTGTCATTGTCTAAAGCAGGGGTGCCCAATACGTCGATGGCGATCAACAGGTAGATCGGAAAGGTAGTGCAGGTAGATCACGTTGCATTAAAAAAAAAAAAAACATTAGTCTATATATCCTCCCTATGGCATTTGACACTTGATTGACATATGGCGGCCAGTGTGAGATCTCTTCTAACACACGGGTCATCCAGCACGCACGATCAAACGCATGAGCTTTTGCAAAACTCCGGCTGTGATCTAGTTAGCCTTCCAATTTATATCGACTAAAGAAGGGATTTAAAAAAAAATTGTCTGGGGAGGGTATAGGCTAGATGTGGAATCGTAAGAGGGTTTTTTTTCTCACAATGTCACAATTGAAGTGCGTTTGTCTGATCTGTCAATCTATCATTGCTATTCCAAAGAAGGAAAATGTGGAAAGGCACTTTTGAACTGTTCATAAAAACTACGAAACTGACTTCCTTCCGAAAAGCGATCTGAGAAAGAGAAAGGAGAGGGAACTAAAATCACAGTTAATCAGACAGCCGTCATTTTTCACTCGGCTAAATTCAAAAGCAAAGGCAGACACACTGAAGCATTGTTCCAGGTGAGTCACTCGATCATTAAGCATAAGAAGTCCATTCAAGATGGAGAGATGATAAAAGAGGCCTTTGTTGAGACAGTTGGCTAGGGAGAAATTCCTGCTGAGATTTCAAGACCCCTGGCCGGAGAAAAAGGAGTTTCTACTTGTCATTAAACATGCAGAATACAAGCAACTTAATAACGATCAATGACCGCTAGACTTGGCATTTTATTTCGATCTGACCAACATGTTGAATGAGCTTAATTTACAGCTACAAGGAAAAGAGAACTCCATGGTCAATATGATTAGCTCAGTTAATGCTTTCAAATGAAAAATGCAACATCTGTCCTCAAAGCTGCAGCGCCTTGATTTGGGGAACATCCAACACCTTGCTTCAGAGTTGGAGACGCAATGGAAGGCATGTGTGCAACTTGACAGCATACGCTACACAGAGCAGATTGAAAATTGCCTGTCAGACTTTGACAGACAATTTCAAGACTCCGCTTTACTTGAGCCAATCGCTACATTTAAGTGCTATCCATTTAGGGAAGATGTTGAGGGTGAGCCACCCGTATCAAAAATTGCAACACTGTTTCACCTAAAACTCCTCTACAGTGGACAATGAGATTTTGACACTACAGATGAAATTCAGCTGAAGTCTGGGGCTCTTGGACAGTTTTGAAACTTAGTCACAGAGGAAAAGTACCCAAACATGAGGAAATGTGCTGCCTCCTTGACTGCACTATTCAGCTCTAATTATTTATGCGAGTCAGCCTTTTCCCACATGAAGATTATTAAATCCAAATACTGTAGTGACCATAAATGTATTGAATTGTTATTGTGCCATAAAGGTTATTCAGTTATGCGAGGTACGACAACATATATTTTATGTATAAAGTATACTCAGTATATATATATACAGTGGTATCTTGAGATACGAGTGCCCCAACATACTAGTTTTTTGAGATACAAGCCGTCACTAGGTCGATTTTTTGCCTTGAGTTACAAGCCAAAATTCAAAATACGAGTCATCAAAGAGCATTCCAAGGAACTGACGACGAAGGAGTTGACGAAACTACAGAAGCGGCAACATACAGAGGTTCTTCAGGAGATTGGTATCGTGGAGGAGGTTATCTCTTAAAGTGAGATAAAGGAAGTGTTTGCAATGTGGGAAAAAGTTTTGAACTTTAAAGAAAAGAAACACCCTGAAAAAGTTACAACTGATCATGCAGCTGCGCTATTTAATGACACTTTATTGAAAAGAAACACCAGTTGCAACTGATAGTGCAGTGGCGCTATTTAATGACACTTGCTTAACTCATTTCAGAAGCATTCTAAATGGGAGGACTAAACAAAGCTCCTTGGACAGGTTTCTGTTGAAACGCCTTGAGAATGAAAGTGACAAAAGTGTGGTGAAGAAGAAAATTGAGTTAAGCAAAAGTGAACAACATTACAATACGTTAATCGGCTTTGCCAACATCTGTTTATTTCTTTACATTCTCTTTTATGCATTAGGTTTTATTTTGTTTGTATACAATATTTGTTCATTCTAAATACATTTTTCTTATGTTGAAAACATTTAACAAAAAATTGGGGCAGTTTTTTGGGGGCTGGGACGAATTAATCTCATTTCAATTAATTTCATTGGGGAAAATTGATTTGAAATATGAGCATTTTGACTTACGAACTCGGTCACTGAACGAATTAAACTTGTATCTCAAGGTATCACTGTATATGTGTGTGTGTATATATATACACTCACCTAAAGGATTATTAGGAACACCATACTAATACGGTGTTTGACCCCCTTTCGCCTTCAGAACTGCCTTAATTCTACGTGGCATTGATTGAACAAGGTGCTGAAAGCATTCTTTAGAAATGTTGGCCCATATTGATAGGATAGCATCTTGCAGTTGATGGAGATTTGTAGGATGCACATCCAGGGCATGAAGCTCCCGTTCCACCACATCCCAAAGATGCTCTATTGGGTTGAGATCTGGTGACTGTGGGGGCCATTTTAGTACAGTGAACTCATTGTCATGTTCAAGAAACCAGTTTGAAATGATTCAAGCTTTGTGACATGGTGCATTATCCTGCTGGAAGTAGCCATCAGAGGATGGGTACATGGTGGTCATGAAGGGATGGACATGGTCAGAAACAATGCTCAGGTAGCCCGTGGCATTTAAACAATGCCCAATTGGCACTAAGGGGCCTAAAGTGTGCCAAGAAAACATCCCCACACCATTACACCACCACCACCAGCCTGCACAGTGGTAACAAGGCATGATGGATCCATGTTCTCATTCTGTTTACGCCAAATTCTGACTCTACCATTTGAATGTCTCAACAGAACTCGAGACTCATCAGACCAGGCAACATTTTTCCAGTCTTCAACTGTCCAATTTTGGTGAGCTTGTGCAAATTGTAGCCTCTTTTTCCTATTTGTAGTGGAGATGAGTGCTACCTGGTGGGGTCTTCTGCTGTTGTAGCCCATCCGCCTCAAAGTTGTGCGTGTTGTGGCTTCACAAATGCTTTGCTGCATACCTCGGTTGTAACGAGTGGTTATTTCAGTCAAAGTTGCTCTTCTATCAGCTTGAATCAGTCGGCCCATTCTCCTCTGACCTCTAGCATCAACAAGGCATTTTCGCCCACAGGACTGCCGCATACTGGATGTTTTCCCCTGCTGACACCATTCTTTGTGAACCCTAGAAATGGTTGTGCGTGAAAATCCCAGTAACTGAGCAGATTGTGAAATACTCAGACTGGCCCGTCTGGCACCAACAACCATGCCACGCTCAAAATTGCTTAAATCACCTTTCTTTCCTATTCTGACATTCAGTTTGGAGTTCAGGAGATTCTCTTAAACCGGGACCACACCTCTAAATGCATTGAAGCAACTGCCATGTGATTGGTTGATTAGATAATTGCATTAACACTAGAATTACCAGAGCCTACGAAAAAACTCGTAATTCCATCCCACCTTAAATCGCTTCTTAAATCCCTTCACACCTCTCCGCCAGCGCCCTTTGTCTTCTAAATGTGCTGATAAAGAGAAGATAGGAGCAGCCGGCTATTCCATCCCCCCACCAATTTAGAACGTGCACGAACTTCTCTCAGCTCATGCCTTGATTGAGTATCTGGGAGTGAAGTGGAGTTGTAGAGTGGAAATAATAGATCGTTATTTGGAACACACGCATTTCATGTCTGTTCCGTTCTACAGTAATCTGTGTCAACACATTGTTAAAACAGAAACGTTTTTTATATTCTAGTAGTAGATGACAAAATGTAGGCATAAACTATATAATGTATGAAGCCTGAAGTCCAAATAGCAAAGAAACATTTTCATAAAAGGTTCACATATAACACAATAATTGCACTTTTATTCAAAAATATAACCATTTTGAGAAGTAAACTGCTCTTAGTCTTACTATTTTAGAATAAAAGTATACATTTGATTTCAGTCTGTAACAGCCGGTGCAATTTATGATCCTAGTAAAGGTTAGCTTTTTTTTTTAATTCACTTTTCATTCTCTCAGTCGCGTTCAGAATCAATCCATACAACCCCATCTGACACGGCTGTTTTCACTAAAGACGCGCTATAGCAATGCAGTGTACCACGATGCATACTAACGCGCCCCCCAACCAACCGGGTTCTGACACACAATCGCTGGCGAAGCTGCCTTCTTCGTATATCACCGTCACTTGCTTTTCTTTTTATTCAGTTTTATTGAGTGTTCCTGCTAGTCCCCGCATGTTGCTGTATGCTGTTTCTTTTGTACTCCAGGACATGCAGAGGAGAGAATGGTAAAGAGCAGTAACTTCTGCGCTATATGCAATAATCAGACACTCCCCATCTGCCCGTGTCGTTCAAACACAGGAACATATATTGGTGTAAAAGTATAACAAAAGTGCACTTTTATTCAAGTGCATTTTTTCCATCGCCTTTTCCTGTAAGAAGCAATGTACACACTTCTCTCTATGCTGTGGTTTCTATTAAACACCTGAAAGAAAGAGACAATATATGTGAAAATATAATCGCACTAATGCAATATTATTTGAAAACGAACAGCGTCAGATCGGGTGTGAATTTATGCAGGAACTGGAAATTCTCTGATACGGGACCTTCCCCCAGGGAAGAAAGTACAGTGTCAGGTGCTCATTCAGTGTAATAGGAACCATAGCACAGAGAGTTGTGTGCACTGCAACAAGTACACGTGTCGTAAATGTAGGAAGGACGGTCCTTGGGTGTGTGGGAACTGTTAATATTTGAATGTGATGATTTTATATAGCACGCAATGAAAATCAGCACTTCTTAGCATTGCACCATGCAAGCTGTCGTATCAGTCGCCTACTGTAACTTGCTTTCTTTTTTCTTCGGTTATACAGGTAGTCTTGAATAAAAGTGCACTTGTTTTGTTTGCGAAATGAAGTGTCTGCGTGCACTTTTCGTGGCATTACACGTGTATTTTTTGAGCATGCCCGTTTGAGCATGCTAAAACACAGGAACATAAGTTGGTGTAAAAGTATAACAAAACAACGGGCAGATGGGGAGTGTTTGATGATTGCATATAGCGCAGAAGTTACTGCTCTTTACCATTCTCTCCTCTGCATGCCCTGAAGTACAAAAGAAACAGAATACAGACGCGCTATAGCTCTGCGTTGTACCACGATGCATACTAACACACACCCCCCCCCAAAGGGTTCTGACACACAGACACTGGCGAAGCTGCCTTCTTCGTATCTCACCGTCACTTGATTTTCTTTTTATTCAGTTTTATTGAGTGTTCCTGCCAGTCCCCGCATGTTGCTGTATGCTGGATATTTTCACATGTATTGTCTCTTTCTTTCAGGTGTGTAATAGAAACCACAGCATAGAGAGAAGTGTGTACATTTCTTCTTACAGGAAAATGCGATGGAAAATGTGCACTTGAATAAAAGTGCACTTTTGTTATACTTTTACACCAATATATGTTCCTGTGTTTGAAAGACACGGGCAGATGGGGAGTGTCTGATTATTGCATATAGCGCCGAAGTTACTGGTCTTTACCATTCTTTCCTCTGCATGTCCTGGAGTACAAAAGAAACAGCATACAGCAACATGCGGGGACTGTCAGGAACACTCAATAAAACTGAATAAAAAGAAAAGCAAGTGACGGTGAGATACGAAGAAGGCAGCTTCGCCAGCGTTTGTGTGTCAGAACCCGGTTTAGGGGGGCGTTAGTATGCATCGTGGTACACTGCAAAGCTATAGCGCGTCTTTAGTGAAAACAGCCGTGTCAGATGGGGCTGTATGGATTGATTCTGAACGTGACTGAGAGAATGAAAAGTGAATTTAAAAAAAAGCTAACCTTTACAAGGATCATAAATTGCACCGGCTGTTACAGACTGAAATCAAATGTATGCTTTTATTCTAAAATAGTAAGACTAAGAGCAGTTTACTTCTCAAAACGGAGAGGCAGGATCGAACTCGCAACCTTTTGATTCCCAAGCGGGAACTGATTCTATTGAACCACTGAGGCAGTTACAATAAATGGCTGTCAATGTCACATGTTAAGGCGGCTTTTTGTTTATGCAGTTATATTTTTGAATAAAAGCGCAATTGTGTTATTCTTGTGAAAATGTTTCTTTGCTATTTGGACTTCAGGTTTCATACATTATATAGTTTATGCCTACATTTTGTCATCTACTACTAGAATATAAAAAACGTTTCTGTTTTAACAATGTGTGTACACAGATTACTGTAGAAACGGAACAGACATGAAATGCGTGTGTTCCAAATAACGATCTATTATTTCCACTCTAAAACTCTGCTTCACTCCCAGATACTCAATCAAGGCATGAGCTGAGAGAAGTTCGTGCACGTTCTAAATTGGTGGGGGGATGGAATAGCCGGCTGCTCCTTGCTTCTCTTTATCAGCACATTTAGAAGACAAAGGGCACTGGTGGAGAGGTGTGAAGGGATTTAAGAAGCAATTTAAGGTGGGACGGAATTACAAGTTTTTTCGTAGGCTCTGGTAATTCTAGTGTTAATGAGAAATTGAACAGGTGTTCCTAATAATCCTTTAGGTGAGTGATATATATATATATATATTGTGACGGACAGCCGGATCCCATGCCCGGCCGGGACGCCTCTGCCGCATACATCCCGGGGGAGCCATTATGGACATTGCAATACCTTCCCCGGGCCGCTTGGGGGCAGTCTCCCTGGCAGTGGATTCCTCCTCAATCTCCCCCGTGGCTCCATGGGACATGGAGTCCACCACAGCAGCCCGGTTGGGAGATAGGGTGGCCGCTAGGGGGTGCTGCAGAGATCCAGCCACCACACTGGACGGTTTATCAGCCCCACCCGGAGGTGCAATTAAGACCAGCTGGTCAGGCACCTGGATCACTTCCGGGTGGGGTATAAAAGGGCCTGCCTTCCAGCAATCGAGGCCAGAATCGGAAGGAAGAGGACGAGGTTGCCTGGGAGGAGTGGTGGAGCAGGAAAGTGTTGGTTTGGTGGTAACTGTGTGTTTTGTGCTTGGACTGTGTTTGGGTTGTGTGGCACGGGGAAGGCGTGTCACACAGCTGAAGAAAAATAAAAGAGCCTTTGAGTGTGAACACGTGCCTCAGCGTGGTCTGTGCCGGGTCGGCACATATATATAAATGTAGGTAGATCATTTCGACCTGGTCATTTTAAAAGTAGCTCACAAGCCGAAAAAGTGTGGGCACCCTTGGTCTAAAAGTGTTAGTTCATTACAAAGGTGATGAGAGACAATAGTGAATATAATACCCTGCTATCAATCAATGTTGCATTTTCTGTTTTTTCTATTTTGTTTCTTTTTATATCTACTATTTCTATTCTGTTTTGTTTGTCTGTTTATTTTTTAAATTAGTTTACTGTTAGTGTTCATTAGTCTGTAAACTTGTGCGTTCTGTAAGTCACCTTCTGATAATGTAAACTGATAATGGTGTTATTTTGAACGAAAATATATTTATTTTTTGTATCAGAGATATTTCAACAGTGAAACCCAATTTAATCAACAGGAGACTCTACCAATACAATCTTAGATTAATCAAGACAATTTTATCAAAATGAATCACCCTAACTGTTCCCCAGGCCACTCGAGGGCAGTATGAGAACCTTTCAAGGTTACTGGGCAGGCCATCCAATCTGAAACTTCCAGTACAACTCTGTGGTAAAGGGAACCAGGCTACAAGAATACTTGGTGTCTTTACAGATAGCTCCTCAAAACACCATCAAGGCACTGAATGGACATAAGGTGATCCACAAGTACTTAGAGTTGGGAGGTACTGTGGATAAAAACTCAACTGGTGGAAGGAAGATAGGAAAGGATAAAATAAGGAGAGTGATTTGGGTGAGACACTGAACAAAGATGTATCGAAGTAAAATCAATAGAAAGCAAGTCCACTTTCATTTAGGGTCTTCGAGTGTCTACTTAGGTCCTCATGTTATAAGTTTTGCTATTTTTACACTTGTAATCTGTTGCTTGCAGTAATTATTTCTTCCTTTGTAGTTCATTCCTATATGTATTTTTCTTTCATGTGGGTTTGAGAGCGAGCACCCATTAAGTCCACAGTTGTCAGAGGTTTCAGCATTTTATTTTAATGTGGCTACTGCAACTTCTTTTGTGTCTTTGTTTCTATGAACGCTGTTATTTTATAGGTTTGTAGGGTCATTACTGTCATGTGTTCAGAGTACAGTTAAATTCATGTGCTAATCAACATGTATCATGTCACAAATTTCAAGCACCATGGTTAATGAGTATAACTAAGTGTACCTTGAAACCTCTCTTTTCATACCTGAAAAATCTCAGACCACTCATTAGAGCTGTTATGTAATTATATGCAACTTTTGTTTTTTGCACAATTTTTCCCCAAAGCTGAATGTTTGGATGTAATAATACATTCTTCTGTTCTTGCTATGATAAAAGTTAAATAATAAAAGCTATTTTGACATTTTAAAAAAATCACAAGATTTGATTTTCTTTCAATACTCTTGCTAGCTGTCAGTTTTAATAACATGTCATGGTTGCATTTTATGTAAATATTGTACTAATATGAAAAAAATTGACTAAATGTCTAATTTTCAGGAATATCTGCTGTTTGCTTTAACTATCTGTGGTGGTAACCATCATGAAAAACCCCGCTTAAACAGAAACCGCATATAGTGAAGCATTGATCTTATTTGAAAAATGAGGTTAAGGTCTGGCAGACGCTATTCATGATACACTTTTGCTACCTATTGCCGTAAATAAATAATTTTGTGTACTGTAAAATAACTAAGCTCATCACAACCTGTCCCAATCAGGATTCTGTCCCATGCACACTCCCAGTCTCCCCATCGGGGTTGGCAAGCCAGGTCAGGACCAGTAGGGATAGATGTTGAATGGATGAGCTAGCCCTCTGTTCTTGCAACCTTGGAGCTTGGTAATTATCCATCTGCAATTTCACTGACAAAAGCTTTGTTACAACTTTTACATCTATTAGATTAGTATTTCTTAAACTACTTAGTGTTCAATGGATCCGTAGGGTTCTAATAAAACTTACTGGAGTTCTATGAGCCATCAGTAATAATGATTTTTATCAACCATTGCTAATGGAAAAATTCAATCAATGAATATCCTGAATATGATGCAAAACTGATTGCATCTGTTGCCACACTGATCTAAACTCACCCATACCAGAAAGCATAGCTCCACTGTCTGCCGTAATTGTTACTAAATGTATCTGTTGCTTGATGCATGCATGTAATGTTGCATTTGTCATTAGCATCTAGCTGTGCCCATTAACTAAACTGAATGTATTGATATTACTGTGTTTTACTTTGTTAGAAAGCGTGTGTAAACACATCAAGTTAGATTTTTTTTATTAGTACATGTGTGTGTTTGCTGGCTTTGTGAATTCACAATTTTAAAAAGATTTTGTCATGACTTGAGAGCTGAAATAATTATGTTCCTAGCAAACAGAAAAATATAGATTGGAATATTAGGTTATGTTGCCCAGCTGACATACTTCTGCTTTTGAAAATGTTAACCTATCACTTCAGGAAACACATAAAACAATTATCAACAATTATAATAAAGTAGAACATTCAAACAAGAAAATTAAACTTTGGATTGAAAACAGCTTTTTTTATAACTTCAAAAATTACAATATTAATTAACTTAAAATCATTGTGATCATTCATTTACAACATGTCATTAGTTGGGTTTTGAAGATAGTTTTCCTAAAAATCAAGGCTCAAGAAGTTTTTTTGGTGGGTTCTGGATAAATTTAATCTCGATGAACAAATAAAGAATGAACTGTCTATCAATAATGAAGATATGTTGACTGATCTTTCCTCAGATGTTATGTCAAAAATTTGAAAACTAGTTAAAAATTTGAAAACTAGTTTTTTTTTCTTCATAAATGTTAGGTACAAAAATGATAATAAGAGAATGTAGACTTTAAAACGAGTAAGTATTTAAGATCCTCCTCCAACTTGCTTCGACATGCTCATTTGGAAGTATATTTTTGATTGTCACTGCAATTGAAACAATATCAAAATATGACACTATCTTTAACAGATCTTACACCACATATTGATAATTTGTGTCATACAGTGCCAGCACATCCTGCATATTTACACTTATCATGCCTGAAACATGAAACAGCATATGTTTGTAAATATTTTCTTGATTAACATATTTTTCACATAACTGATTGTTTTATAATTTCTTCTATTTATTTATTTGTTTGTTTGTTTATTACATTTCCATAGGGGTACTGTACAATTTTCTTGTACAAGTCTTCACAATCCCAAACAGTTTATGAAACACTGCTCTATAGTAAAGATCAATTGTCTTCTCTGTGTTTCGCCAGAGGCCATAAATTGACCGTGGTAGGGCCTTTCCAAGACAGAGACTAACTCTGTGCAAACTTATGACCCGCACTTTCTGGAAATTCCTTATTTGCAGGGAACAATTGCAAGCCCTGGTCTCCTTCATGAATGGAGTTCAGCGGCTTACCCAGGTGTGTCAGTGCTGGGTAGGCACTTGTTGATCCATTCAGTGTACCTGACTTACAGCAACAGAGCACCAGACATATAAGGACATCACAAACCTGTTATTCCTCAATCTCACGTGTTACTGCTGTGCAATAGGCCTCCTAGAATTAAATAAAGATGAGTAGACAGTAGGTGTCATGAAGTGAAGTACAGTTTTATAATAAGTGGATAGCAAGGATTTGAAGTATGTATGCTGTAGCAAATAAATGTCATTAGAATTTGATATCCATGAAGCCTGTCTAAATATTTGATCTGTTTACTTGCTGTTTATTTTTAAATCTAACATAATATAATTCATGATTCCCAACTGTAAATTTTCTCTTATGGGGTATTTACATGAGTGGAACCTGCAATAGACTAGCATCCTATTCAGGGCATATTCCTACCCTTTTCCTGAAGCTGCAAGGACAGACTGTGGCTCTCCAGGTTCCTGTACTAGATTAAACAGGTCTGAGAATGTCGTCTTTAAATCTTAAAAGAATAAAAAAATCTCTTAAGTTATACTTGGTGATTATATGCAAATAAAAGAACAAGTGAATATCTGTGAATCATGTCAAAGACACTGAGGCTCTCAAATCATTAATACACTGTACAGTGCACTGCAGCTTCATTCTGCATAATTTGATACGGCCACTATGAACTACTGCCTCTGTTTAAGTTTTATTTAAATCAAATTGTTCATCATCTAAGCAGTATGTGTCCAGCTGATACATCAAACTTTAAGTGCATTGTTGAGTGAATTTTTTTTAACTAAGTAGATGGGCATTACTTTAATTTTCTTTATGAAGAATAAAACATACTCTGAAGAAGCAGTAGCTTTTATTTGAATACGTGGTTACAATTCACAATCAGAAAATCGGAGTAAAACAGAAAGTCTTGCACAATTGAAATCACAATCCGCATCCAGTATTCATCAGTTTTACTGCACAAAATTCAATAAGGAATGTTTGAGATACATTTATGTTTATTTTTTCAGGGCTAGATTAAGGCCAACTGATTTCCTAAGCACAGCCCATCAACAGTACCCCCTTAGCTCTTTCATTGCTTAACTGACAAAACTGTTGTGTCCCGCATCCCATGGTACCCTAAGCATATGTTTATTATGCTTAGTGGGTAATCCAGAAATATGTTTTTACATCCAAGTGAGTGCTATAACATACAATTTAATTTTTTCATTTGCTTTTGTTTTTTCTAATGAAGAATTTTTAAGTATATTCTATATTGTGAACAAGAAAACCACACTGTACTGTAAATGTCTCTTTATAAGCTTTAATGTATAAAACACATGTAGAGACTAATCACTGTATTCATTATAGTGTATATCCCCTGGGACCTTTATATTGTTATGCTTCAAGAATTTACTTACCTTTGTTTTGGAAGAATAATGCCACTTCAGTTTAAAAAATGTATGATTTACAGAGCAGTGCTCTGTGATGCTCGGGTTGCCACAGCTGGCATACTTGTCCTTGAACCTGGGACATCAATAGTCATGATCCGAGATGGAATAGGGCAGTGTTTCCCAACCTCGGTCCTGTGGACCCCCTGTGGCTGCAGGTTTTTGGTCCAACCAGATTCCTAATCAGTGACAACACCTGATAAAACAGATCTAATTTAATTAGCTGGTATTATTTTTCTTTTATTCTACATTCAGAAAAGCACAGCAGCATGATTTTTACATTTATAAGACATTTAGAAATACTTCTGCTTTTGCTATAGATTTAAATGCTTAACTCTGTTTTGTTGATTTCATTATATGTTGCCCTTCTCTGTGCAGTTTTTCCCTTTCGTTTTATCTTATTAATGACAATTAAAAATGAGCAGAGCAGACATGTTGGCAAACAACATTGAATAATCAAAGGCTGCAAGTACTTTAGCATCAGACCCACTAATTAGTAAATAATGGATTAATTAAACAATTAGAAAACCTAGAAAAGTAGAATAAAAATCAAGATGAAAATATTGTTAAAAAGAAAAAATACATTATTCCCATATAACTGCTTGGTACATTTTAATATATATATATTTTTTTTACCAAACGTAGTTTTCTAATTTCTATATTGTTCCCAAAACACAGAACTTGGGAAATAACACATCACTTAATTAGCCCAGGAGTCCAATTAAAAACAGAAGCTGATTGGAACAAAAACCTGCAGCAACAGGAGTCCACAGGACCGAGGTTGGGGAAACACTGAGCTAGGGTGAACAAGGACACACAAATAATAAGTTTGGTGCAAATCAAGTGCATTGTGCTTTTCCAAACAAAGTGTCCAAATAAATAAAGTTCAGTGCAGTAAACTTTTGTGGATCAAAAAACAAGAAATACATTCTTTAAATAAGTTAAAATCCAAGTATTAAATTTCAGATATTGGGTTCCTAATTTAAAGCTAGCCCAGAGCATCTTTCTTCTCAGGTCTTGCTGGGCTGAGATGCCAGCAGCTGTGATCTCATTCTTTGGCTGTTGTCCTTACCATCACTTTTCAGTGTCTGTCAGAACAATTGAAACCAGACTTCTGTTGTCCTGCCACCCATCCGTGGTGCAGCAGGACGTATGGAATATTTGATCACTCCCTGTTCCTCCGTCATACTCAGTGGAGCAAATTGCCCCTGGAGTGCTTTTCCTCTCTGTCTTTCACAGAACCAGTGACTACGCTGGTTCATACTCCCAATTTTCTTTTCTTGATCCAGGAAAACGCTTATTTTCTTATGAACTTAAATTGTATTGAAAAAGTATGATAATGGTTGGATAAATATGCTTTCACAATAACCATATCTTTACTTTATATAATGTAATTCAGAGCAAGTTCCCTCCAGTATATATGAATTTCTTTTGTCTTAGTTTATTTTAACTTTTTTGTATAATCATTTTGCCATGGTCCTAATTGTTAATAACATAATGTGAAGCAGAGGTTAATTTAGTTACAATGTGCATAAACATTATCAGGACCTTTTTAAGTATCAAATGTATTTGGTCACAGTTGCTACGTCCAGAAGAGGTAGACATCCTGGTGTGTGGCAGTCCCGAACTTGACATGTACGCTTTACAGAGAGCAACTCAGTATGAAGGTTACACAAAAACAGATCTAACTATTCGGTAAGCATGTCATCTTTTGGTTCTAATTGTATTGTATTTAGACTTTTTTATATACAGCAGAACTTTATATGATATATTATGCTGTTCATGCAACAAGTTGTGATTAACTATTGCAAATTATTGCATTTTTCAAATCATTTTGGACTTATTTAAAAAATGTTTTTTAATAATGATATTATTTTGCACATGCATATCATTTGATGTACAGATGGATGTTGTTAAGACTTTCTGTGTGAAATATATTTTAGTTCTACATAAGCATGACACTCATTCTGTCTGATTCACTGTCTTACTTGTATATGCATTAGTTAACATGCTTTTTCCATTCATATTGTATTTGCTTGAAATAAAAAAAATGTTTAACTTTCATATGAAATTACACTTTTTGCCAAAGCAAAAACACTGCTACATTTTCATTTTTCTTTAGTAATTTCTGGGATGTGGTATTAGGATTTCCACTTGAGCTGCAAAAGAAATTACTACATTTTGCAACTGGAAGTGACAGAGTCCCTGTTGGTGGAATGGTCAATCTTAACTTCAAAATTTCAAGAAGTGAAGTTTCAACAGATTGGTATGCTTCATTTACTTACATTTACATACCTTTTTTGTAAGCACTGGCTTCATCATCATCCATCCTTAACTAAGACAAATTAGTGTTAACATATTTTTATTTTCAGCATTTTTACTTCCATTTATTTGATGATGATTGTGGATATTTTGAAATATATATTATTTCACTTTGCCAACAATGCAAGTAAAAGCAATATTTAAAAGTAAATTCTATTCTGTCTTCTTTTTCTAGTGCAATGATGCTTTTAACATACTGTAACATACTGTACAGTATTCAAGAAAGATTCCACTCCTCTCACACTTAATGTGTAGGGGTTTCTAGTTTTGTATATACCGAATAGAAAGCCATAGTTTTTCACATATTTGTAGTTCAGAAAACAAATCAATTTTCACTGTAGTGTGTGGCAGAAATCTTAGACTTTCATGCCATTTGAATGTTGAGATTTTTCATAAAGCAGTTATTCATTATGCTCTTGAGTCCAATAGGACCTACAACATCAATAGGATAAATGTTTCTACAGCTTTAAATAAAGTATAACCAGATTTTTTGTTTTCTCCACTCTCAAGACAGTACAAAAAACAACATGATATATATGTTGTGAAAATGTTAGTAATTTGCACAAGGATTTGTGTAATTGTGTGCACCTGAATCAGACTTTAAAAATATAAATTAAAAGTCTAAGAAAATGTGTTTCTGCAACAGTGTAGGTGATATTAATATCTTTCTCCATTTTCATCAAGTATTTGCTGTATTAAATGAGGAAACAATAGAAACAGGAAAGTTGGGGTGGTTTCATTGAAAGATTAACTATGTTTTTTTTTTTTGTTTTTTGTTTTTCTCTTATTAACAGGTTACCAGTAGCTCATACCTGTTTTAACCAACTCTGTCTGCCTCCTTACAAGAGTAAGAAAGACCTGAAAGTAAAGTTAACAATTGCAATATCTAATGCTGAAGGATTTGGTCTTGAGTAGTACATTCAAATAATTTGTATGGGCCTTTAAAGAATATTTAGTTATTTTGTTATCAGGGGCATGTAAAGCTGTTTTCATTCAGGGTAAATTTTTAAAAGGCAATTGTTTGAAGATGTGGTCACTGTTTCTGCCCCAAATACAATGACTCGCTTTGGCCCTTGTAATTTCTATTTTGCTACTGCTTTTGTTTTGAAATCCATAGATTGTGGAAAATTACATTTTAACTTTGCTATATTTTAATATGAATTGCACTTTAACACCTGATTGAGACATGTTATACTTGTATTTTTAAAATGTTCTCCTCTTTTGTTACTGCTTTTAGGCATACATGTGTCATGTCAACTTTAAATTCTACAGATTGATATTTTTTCCTGAGGGCGAATGCTTGATATTGATTGTTTATTGTTCAGAAGATTTCAGTTTTCCATTACTGGGAAAACATTTTAGTCTGCATGTGACACTATTGCTATCAGCTAGTTTATTGACAGATGTACATTTTCAGCCTAGCAAAGTGTAAAATGTACAGCGAAATAATCAGTGAATATTACACAGTATTCAACTCCATTTTAAGCAACATTCTCAGGTAGCTTTTTTTCCACTGAATGCTGGGCATTTTTAATTTATTTATGCAGTTACCTATTAGCCATTTGAACAGCACATCCTTCATAAGTAATAAATGATTAATCAACTTAACATCCTTCTATTAGTAAGATGGTATGTATATGGCAGACTTATGAAAATTAGTTTTAGGAAAAGTAAAATCTCCAATTTCAAACTAGATAGTATAGTATAATGTGTAGAATGGATTCAGGCCATTATAAAACTGTAGAAATAAATATTTAGAATTATATTCCCAAAATCATTTCAAGTTTTGGTCAGACAAGAGATAATCACACAGTTTGCTTTATGCAGTACAGTACATTTCAAGGAGCGTCAAAGGTATAAATATGTGTTACATTTGTTTACATTTATTTTTGTAGGACTGGGACATTGGTAAGTTTAGACGACTTCCTTGACATTATTCGCCAATTGCTTGATTCTTGTGTCATAATTGTTTCTCCCTCAGGCAGCACCTTATTTCATTTGCTGAAAAATATTACTGTCTCTGCAAACTTTAATATGATTTTTACTATAAAATTGTGATTAACATGATATTTACTTAGATAATGCAGATCATTTTAGTAAAGGGTAGGCTGTGAAACAATTGTTTCTGAGAATCATGCATACAGACGACATAGCTACCAGAAGAGTTCACGTTTGTGTGTATGTTTGTAATAATGCTTATAGCCATTACCAAGAGCATATATACAAGGTTAATAAACTGGGGCCCTATAGTTTTTTGTCTGTAATAAGTAAGAAATTTACCAAATTTAATTAAAACCTTAACTTAAAAAAGTACAGTTTTGTAATAATCATGTTAAGTTTAAATTTTGATTAACTTTGTAATTTGCTAATATATATTTGCTTTTTAAATATGTTTTCCCTTGAAATATACTTTAATTGTATGAATTTAGATTATAAAATCTGAAATATTTTAACCTCTTTTGTATATTTTGATTTAAATGCAGTATATATGCATAATGTTTGTGTATATGCTGCTATATTAAGTATAGCTATTGTTTTGTCATGCATTTAGCACTTTAGAAAAGCACATCAGGAATGGGGTTATAATTTTGTGTTAGGCACTGACGTCCTGACATGTACAGTTTTCCTATTTATAGTTGACTTTTATTTCTGTATTAGAGCTGTGTATGTCATCAATGTTTTATGAATTACAGTAAGTTTCATCTGGGAACTCTTACAAATGTAATTAACATATTAAAGTGAAATGTTTTTCAACATACATTTTCTGCTTTCATATTGATTACCATTTGAGTTTATAAATGTTGCTTTTCATTGCAGTCAACAGTGAAAATGAAGGAGATGAGTGGAATCAAACAAACATTAAATATCTGTATTCCATGACCTTTTTTTGGAGCTAATATATAGCTATCTTCATTTATTTCTAGGATGAAGTAAATCAATGTTTTAGTGTTTTCATGTGTATTGAGTGCCAATATCAGAAACCTGTCAAGCAAAAGCAACAAATAGCAAGAGCACAATAGCAACAAAAGGTCTTTGATGCTAACAGTTCTGTCATTGTAAAACCCTGTGATACAGTCAAGCTATGTAAGTCAAGTGCCTCCTAGACCAGACAACATCAAACAATGTTGATATCAAATACATCATTTTTTAATATCATACTCAAGTATTACTTAGAGCTTTTAAATTTCCTTAAATTTTGTTCTTTATATATGAAAACCATGAATTTCCTTATTTTTTGTTTTTAAACATTAAAACTACAATGTTTAATAAATTAAATGCTATAAAATTTTTCAAAGTATAGTAAATACTGGCTTTCTTTCAAATGTTAGACCTGTTCTCAAACATGTCTATTTCTTCTACAGTATATAACACATAACGTCTGCCTGCAGAACACCATGTACTGCTTTTAATATGTACCCTCACCAGAGTTACATTTTGTCTTCAGAAAAAACTTGAATGAGCTCAAGAAGCATATTTATCTATTAACATTTCGCAACTATGAGCTTCTGTATGTTTTGGCTGTACATTTTATGTCAAAATAAAGAACAGTCAGTTATCACTCACTGAACCGCTACTGAATGTCCTCATTCAAAAATAGACCATTATGTGTACATTCTAAAATTGGTCTACAATATGTACTAGTTGCCAAAGTTCTGAGAAAATGAGAAAAACTAAACACTACCGCAGGCTCCAAAGACAAAATAAACACTTTATCAACTATAGCAGGTCCATCTCTGCATCTCTTTGCTGTGGATCTAAAATTGCCTCATTTATTTTCTTCTTTGATCTTGAAAAGGTAACTCAGCCAGGGTAACTGGGCAATCACCTTTCAAGCAAGCAATTAAATCACACAGTCTATTTTCTTAGTCCTCTCATTTACATGTCATTTCCCATTAATTTGTATTAGCATATATTGTGATACAATATATAGGTACCTTTCTCTTCAGGTACTATATAACATAAGGTGTGCCATAATCTTTTTTTTTTTTTATTAATTTTATTACAATCCATACAAAGCAATCAAGTTTTACAAAAGAAAAATTAAGTTAATAACAGATCGATCCCCACCCCTGAGAGAGAGAGCAAGCCAAATGGCATTAAATTTAAGGCTTGTAAACATACCTAAATTAATAAATTCTCTGTGCTTTATGAACTTATTTTAAAATATTACTGATTAGATCCTGCCATGTTTTGAAAAAAGTCTGTACAGATCCTCTAACTGAGTAGTTGATTTTTTCCAACTTCAAATAATATAACACATTGGTTTCCCACTGACTTAAAAGAGGAGAGTTTGGGTTCTTCCAGTTTATCAGAATAAGTCTGCGTGCCAAAAGTGTAGTGAATGCAATCACAATTTGTTTGTCTTTCTCCACTTTAAGCCCCTCTGGAAGAACCCCAAACACAGCTGTTAATGGGTTAGGAGGGATTGTGAGTCCAAGGCTATCTGAAGGTAATTAAAATTTTTGTCCAGAATAATGTTAATTTGGTGCAGGCCCAGAACATGTGACCTAGTGAGGCTGGGACTTGGTTGCAACGTTCGCAGGTTGGATCATGCCCTGGAAACATTTTGGAGAGTTTTAGTCGAGACAGATGTGCTCGATATATAATTTTAAGTTGTATAATTGTATGCTTTGCGCATATGGAGCTTGAGTGAATTCTCTTTATTGCTACTTTCCACTCCTTTTCTGATATATTAATTGAGAGATCTTTTCCCAGTGTCCTCTTGGATCTTTGAAAGGGAGGGATTGTAAAATGATTTTATATATTGTAGAGATGGAGTCTAAGTCCTTGAGATTGAGCAATATTTTTTCCAGCATGGATGAGGGTGCAAAATCTGGAAGGTTCTGTTTAACAAAGTTCCTGATTTGAAGATAGTGAAAGAAATGTGTAGCTGGAATGTTAAATTTGGAATGTAATTGTTCATAGGATGCAAAGACGTTGTCTATATAAAGATCTCTAAGCAAGTTAATTCCAAATTTTTCCAGATATTAAAACTGCATATGTTTGTGAAGGTTGAAAGAGGTGGTTCTCTTGCAGAGGTGCCACAGATAGAAGCTTCTCCGTCTTAAAATGCTTTCTACATTGGTTCCAGATTCTAAGTGAGTGGAGCACAATTGGGTTATTGTGTATTGCCGATAGCGTGTGTTTATTGGAGCACAGAGCAAGGAATACAAAGAAGTACTGCAGGATTTTACTTCTATTGCGGTCCAAGCCTGTGTATGTTCTTCTATTTGTGTCCAGGTTCTTATCGCCTGTATATTTGCTGCCCAGTAATAAAACTGGAAGTTAGGTAGAGCCATGCCGCCTTCTGCCTTTTGTCTTTGTAGGGTCGCTCTTTTGATGCGTGGATGTTTTGAATTCCAAATAAATGAGGTTATTGTTGAATCTAATTGCTTAAAGAATGATTTATTAATGTATATTGGGATGTTTTGAAATAAAAAAAGGAGCTTAGGAAGAATATTCATCTTAACAGTGTTAATTCTTCCAGCTAGTGTGAGATGAAGGGTTGACCATCTATGCAAGTCTTGTTTAATTTTTTCCATGCAGGCGAAATTTTGTTGATAAGAGCTTTATGTTTACTTGTGATGTTTACCCTAGGTATTTAAACTGTTCTGCAATGATAAAAGGTAGGGTGTCTAATCTAATATTATATGCTTGAGAATTCACTGGAAAGAGTACACTTTTATTCAGATTAATTCTGAGACCAGAGATCTTTTGAAATTCTGTGAGTGCTGCTAAGACTGCAGGCACAGAATTTTCTGGGTGATATATACAGTACCATGTCATCTGCATATAATGAGATTTTCTGTTCCAGTCCTTCTCTGCTAATCCCCTTTATCTGATCAGTATTTCGACAATGTATTGCCAGTGGTTCAATGGCAATTGCAAACAGCAGCGGTGACAAGGGCATCCTTGTCTAGTGCCACGCTCTAGTTTAAAGTAGTCTGAGCAAATGTTATTGATGCAAACTGAAGCTTCTGGGTTAGTATACAGTAATTTAATCCATGCACAAATGTTGGGCCAAACCCAAACTTCTCCAATGTAGTAAAAGGTATTTCCATTCAATCATGTGAATGCTTTTCTGCATCCAATGATAATAATATTTCTGGGGTGTTTGATTTAGTTGGTGAGTATATTACATTAAACAGGCGTCGAAGATTTGAAGATAAGTGCGGCCCCTAATAAATCCAGTTTGGTCTTGTGATATTACGAGGGAGCACTTTCTCCATCCTTCTAGCTATGATTTTAGAGAGTATTTTAACGTGTTATTCAGAAGGGAAATTGATCTGTATGATGCACATTGTAATAAGTCCTTATTTTGTTTTGGAAAAACAGTGATTAGTGCTTGGCGAAAGGTTTGTGGAAGAGATTGGTTATCTCTGGCTTCTGTAAATGTTGCTAATAGGAGGGAGCTAGCTGAGAGGAGAATTTCTTGTAAAACTCTGCAGGGTAGCCATCAGGGCCTGCTGCTTTCCACCTTGGAGTGACTTTATAGCATCTAGTAATTCTGATAATGCCAGAGGTTTATCAAGTTCCTCCACACTAAAAGCTCTATTTGTGGTATCTGTAATGTATCCAGAAATGCATTAGATTGTGTATTGTCTTCTTTAAACTCAGTAGTATATAGGGATTTATAGTAGTCTCTGAAAGTGTGCATTATATTTTTGTGTTCGATTTTATCTCCGTTCGTGTTAGTGATTACCGAGATTGCGTTGCGCACTTCTTGCTTGTGAATTTGTTGAGCTAAAAGCTTATTAGCTTTCTCCATGTTCATAGTAATGATGTCTGGATTTGTAAATTAGTTGTTCAGTTTCTTTAGTTGTCAAGAGGTTTAATTCTGAATGTAGAGCCTGCCTCCTCCTATGTAGAGTCTCGCTTGGTAGTCTGGCATGTTCTTCATCTATTTTAGTAATTTCGCTTTTATCTCTGCTACTTTCTTGGCTTCGGATTTATTTCTGTGGGAAAGATATGAGATAATCTGTCCTCTTAAGAAGGCCTTAAGAGTTTCCCAGAGTATTCCTGCAGAGATCTCGGGGATGTATTTGTCTCTAGAAAGAATTTGATTTGTTTGGATATAAATTCAGTACAATTCTCGTCAGCTAATAGAAGGGTTGAGGCCATCTGCGGGTGAGTGTATGGGGCTTAGTAATTTTAGCTCCAAGATCATAGGTGCATGGTCAGAAATAACAATAGCATCGTATTTGCAAGATTTAATCTTAGGCAAGAAGTTATTGTCTATAAAGAAGTAATCAATCCTTGAGTAGCAATGATGTACTGGTGAGTAGAAAGAATATGTTCTTGAATTTGGGTTTAAAAACCTCCAGGGATCTGATAAGTTGTGATCAGTTATAAACTTTGTAATTATCTTTGCCGTGTTAGATGCCGTTCCCCCTGTGGAGGAAGTCCTATCTAAAAGTGGAATTAGAACACAATTAAAGTCCCCAGCCATTATAACTTTATGAGTGTTCAGATTGGGAATGGATGCAAATAAATTTTGTATAAATTCCTTATCATCAACATTAGGTGCATAAACATTTATCAAAATCATTTTACAGTTAGATAAGTCTCCCATGACCATTACATATCTCCCTTCAGGATCCAATACTACATCTGATGCTACAAATGGTACTGTTCTATGTATGAGAATTCCACACCTCTAGTTTTCTTTGTAAAACTAGAATGGAACATTTGGCCAGTCCAGTCTTTTGCAGCCGGAACTGATCCTTGCTTAGTAAGTGGGTTTCCTGTAAAAATACTATTTTAGCATTTAGACCTGTTAGGTGAGAGAGTACTTTCTTTCTCTTTAATTCGTGATTCAGGCCTTTAACATTCCAGCTTACGGTTAACTGTCCCATCATGGAGACACTGATTCTGAGTTTTTGATGTCATTTTATAGTCTTAACTGGAAGTGAGACAGTTTGGTCTTAATTTCCTATTTCCCCTAAAGTTGTTGTCATGCAGCTTATTATTACGTTTGTAGTTATAATTATAAAGATTGAGAGGATAGATTAGGTATAGATCAAGCCTGCTCTCTTTCTCTCCCCTTAACCCCCCAACCTCACTTTTTGCCTCCCCAAGTGAGGCTAAAACCCACTTCACACAGTCCCAGTCCTCTGACATACCCAGAGACAGAGCACGCCCAAAGCAAAACAAGCCCCAATGCAGCGGCTTTAGGGTTAAAAGATAGAGATATCTGTTAAAAAAAAAAGAGTTTTGCACTTAAAATATATATATAGTCTTCAGCAATTTTAGTGCATTAAGATGATACACCCAGATAATAAACCCGGGATGGTGTTAAAATGTGTCCAGAATAAGCATAACAAGTCTTAATGCAGTAATAGCAATAACAATAAACCAAGGGTATGATATTGAACAGTCTCATTTAGGGTAGAGATGAAATAATTAGAAAAAAAAGGAGAAAAAAGAATAATTAAGCACAATAAAACATAAACAGATAGCGCCCTAGTAATACTAAGTAATAATGAAAATATATGAGAATATATGCTGATAAAACCCATATTTTAAAACGAATAGATCAGACAATAGATTATTAATCCTTGCTTTATCATTAACCGCCATGACTCACTGTTATGTATCAGAATAGTCCCAGGATCAGCTTTCTTAATTCCTTTTCTGCTTCTTCCTTGCTAGCGAAGACATGCAATTGACGTTGCCATTCCACTTTCAGTTTTGCTGGATACAAGAGGCTGTATTTGACGCTGGCTTGCCGTAACGCTGTTTAATGTTGTAGAAGGCTGCGCTTAGTAGCTGTTGCTGGAGAGAAGTCAGGGAAGATACGAATGTGGTTATTTTCATATATAATATCTTCCTTGTTTCTGAGGAGTGCCATTACCTCTAGCTTAAATGATAATCGTTCAAAACGAACTATAAAAGATCTTGGTCGGGTCTAATGGTGTTTGATCCAGACGTGTAAGCGCTGCTATCTCAGATTCTGCTTTAAAGTCGTCCCCGATTATTTTAGAAAAAAGTTCAACTGCGAATTTCACAGGGTTTGAACTTTCTCGATTCTTAGGCAGACCTTCAATTCTGACACTGTACCTTCTACTCCCATCTTCCAAAGCAGCCAGTCTGTCTCTGACTGTTAATTTAGTTTTTATCTCCAAACAACAAGTTTCAGCCCAACCAGAGCATCTGTTGGATGAGATGGGACAAGATATTTGAAGTAGATATCCAACAATAGCTAATTATGGATAACATTGGAGTTGACACAGCTTTCTATCGTTCATCCACAACCTTGTTGTTTCCAGTTTGCAACAAATTATTACCAGTCAGATGGTACATGGAGACAAACTCAGTATGTATGTGAGCATTGTGTACATTTTGATTTAGAAAATGTCAAGCTTTTATATTTTTTAAGCAGTATAAGGGCCATAAAAGACTAAACTGGAGTTAAATTAACTTAAATTGATTTGTGCTAAATAAGTGCAAAGCCTCAACTAGGAGTGAAGTTGTAATCCTGTACCCTGAGCTAATTTGCGCCTTTGCAAAATAATTGTGATGATTAAATCATTTCTTTTGATAATGATAAGGCTAATGTCTGCTCCTGATTGTTACCCTCTCTGTCTGTCTCTCTGACTGTCACCCTCACAATTGTTTCCTATTTGCTTGATTACTGCTGCTCTTTTGCAGAGGCCATAAATAGAAGACTATAGAATGCTGCTGCCACAGTTTTGACTTTGCAAAAATGTCAGGATCACATATCCTATCAGCTGTTGCAGTCTTGATGGCTGTCTGCTGAGTTTGATCTCATCTCTCCTGCAAGATGCTGGAATAGTGCCATTATGACAAAGCATTCATGGTTCATAATCAGTATTATACTTCCTTTGGGAAAAAAATAACAAAGATTTCAGCTGAAATATTCATTTCCCACATTTTAATCTGCCATCACTAACAGGACTTATGCATTTCACTTTCATTGAAGGTCACACAAATGTTTGCAGCAATTCTGCAAGTCTCTTAGCATTTTGAAAGTGACTTGAAGCATCTGCACATAAACTGCTTTGAAAAATATTAATTAAATTCATGGAATAAATTATTATAAGCGGATGGACAGAATGATTCTGATACTGTTGGCTAGTTTAAACTATGGAAAGTAATTAAAAGCAAATGCAAATAATAGTTTTTGGAAAGCCAAAATTCACCCTCATAGCTTCCCAATAATACAGGAAGAGACAATCAAGATATAGAGCTGAACAAAAGTCTCTATCAACAGTTGCTACTTAATGGCTGCCATGATCCTTTAGGGCCTCCTTCACAGCTCCAGTGTACTTGAGCTCATTTAAACATGGATTGTCTCCTGGTTATGGTCCTTGACACAGGGAAACATTTTCTTCTCCAGGATTTGCCAAAACGTTTGCTATAACCCAGTACATGACCTTGTGTTACCCTAGCAGTCTCAAAGTCTTCCATGAGATTTCTTGTAAACTCAAGACATGTTACAGAGCAGTCTTACCTCAGATATGTTGTTCATCAAAGCCACTATCTATGTTTGAAAATTCTCTTGTATGCTATTGAGATCCCCCCACTTCAGTCTCTAAACACTACAGTTTTGTCAGGGTCATTACTTAATTACTTGTGCTATCCAAAGTGCTCAGTTCTCTTATGGTTCTGCATTCTTTCCATTTTTCAATGAGTAACTTGACTGAGCTCCTGGAGCCTTCCACACTGTTTATAATTCTGTATTTGATTATATGCTCCTTTTTGAAAAAACTATAGATTAACATTTCCACTCCTGCAGTACTAATAAAGGAATATGCATGTCTTAATTGTCAATGATTCAAACTGTCAGGCAAATGTCAGCTCACTGTGCACACAGAGGGCAGCTGGACAACCAATGTGCCACTCCTGAAGTGTAGCTGACCAGGTACAGAAAACTATTACACAGGTTGGGATGAGCAGATATTGTTGTATAAGTATGATAGTGTTTAATTCATGCTATGCTGTGATTCAAAAGACAAAATCCCAAAAAGCAAGTGGCCATACTCAAGCAAGTGCAACATATCAGCTCCCTTAATTTATGTGCCTTGTACCTCCAATATGTAACTACTGCACACTATGTTGTGTTATAACAGACAAGTATATGAAGAGGCCAAGCACAAATGATGTACAGAAGAAAGGGCTAAGGGTTGAATACCAATCTGTTTTGATGTCTTAAAATTTAAGAACAGTGTAGATACAACAGACAGAGGCCAGCATAGCTCCCGATACTGTCAGAAGAGGATGGATGGGTCAAACTCCAGACTGTTTGCTTTGTTAGCCTTGTCTTTTCAATTCACCTTCCTTTCTGCTTGGATTTGAACATTTTTAATGAAACTAAGGGTAAAATGTAGCCATTCCTTGAACTGCCTGCTTGCTCACTCTGTTGCCCCTTTACCATTTAAACCCCTGCTAATATATAAGAAGTGCAAAAGCAGGGGATGCTACCTTGCCTTGATCCTTGTTTTTAGAATTTCATTTTATGTTGCTGTAGAAATTGTTGCTTTCCATTTACTGTGCCCAGTCCTGCCATTGAATGTTTCCAAACAATAGAGTCTTGCCACTTTGAGCCACTCCTGTTTATGCTGCATGGTGCTGTCAGGAATCACATTTGGTTAAGTGACATTTTTACTGTTTTGTTTGTTTTCTTTTACGCCTATTTAGGATTTCAGAAAGTTGTGGTGTCATCATGGTGATTATTGTACTTGTACTTATTGCAGGAAAAAAGTGCATGCCAGTAATGGATTATTGGTTTTTTTTTTTGGTTTTTTTTTTTTGTGTTTTTTTGCATTTGTTGTTGGTTTGGTTATACTGTTGAATTTTTTAAAATATTTTTATTGCAACATTATTCCTGTCTTGAACTTACCAATGTGACATGTTACCTGGAGCCTCATGCATAACGCTGTACATAAAATTCACACTAAAACATGGCGTAAGGACAAAAGCGGAAATGTGTGTATGCACAAAAAAATCCAGATGCTTAAATCTGTGTGTTTGCCAACTTCCACGTTCTTCTGCTCCATAAATCCCGGTCAGCGTGAAAAGTAACACACATGCACACGCCTGCTGCCACTCCCCAAACTCCTCCCAGAATTACACCTCCTTTGAATATGCAAATCAATATAAATAGCCCTTAAGCTCAGCGTTGTGTGGAAAGGCAATGGCAAAAGCACAGGGGGAAATAGAAGAATTTCAGTGAATACCAAGTGGAGGTAAGGAAAAACATACTATTTGTTTGTCTAAACAGTGGTATAAACAACAAAAGGAAGTTGATCGAGTGACATAGAGTGTTGGAGAAACTCTAAAGCTCTATGTGTGTGAATCGCTACATGCTTCTTAAATGGGCTTTCTCTTCCTCTGACAGTACACAGAATCCATTACTTTCGTAATATTACAGCTCTCTGAATAATTAAAATACTGAGATGTATACTTGATATCATTTTCATGATGATAGGAGTTAAAGCATGTTATTAAACATGGGAACATGGTGGTGCGGTGATTGCTCATGCCTCACGCAAGATACTTGCTGTGCTGTGCGCGACCTTCAATGAAATAATTTATTGCAGCAGTACTGTCTCTTTCAAATGTACTAACCCCCAATTCCTGTCCTTACTTTTCTTTCTCCAAATACCCAATCACCACACAATCAGCTCTGTAATAGTCATTAAGCCATCTGTAAGCTTAGAATGCCGATTCATCAAAACTTTTAAGGAACATTGAAATATCTTTGTAGTACGTTTAATTAACATATGTTTAATTATTCTATCCTTCCAGTGTCTCGCCAGCCCTCAGCAAGAATACAGCGCAAGGCAGGAACAATCCGTGAACGGATCGAGCGCCAGCTCCTTGCTAGCGCTGCAATACCGTGTCCTCAAATGTTTAATTATTAACAATATAGATTATTTAAATGAAGTTAAAGTTTTATCTGTATAATGTAATAAACATATTTTGTTGCATTCCATCTTAAAATTACATCGTCATCATATGTAAATAAGCGCTTTATAAAGTGGCTCAGGTTGTGCAATATTATAACTGTATCGCAAGTTTACAGTGAGGTGATTGTACTAATAAGTGCAAACAGTTCTACAAGGAGCACTTGATGGACTGATTGAGTGTGTTTATAGTTCTTGGGATGAAACTGTTTCTGAACCACGAGGTCCGTACAGGAAAGGCTCTGAACTGTTTGCCGTGTGAGAGCAGTTCAAATAGGTAGCATGGCTAAGGCAGCATGTACTGTATACCGATAATTATCTTTCCAATCAGCTGCTGTGATTCCCCACTCAGATAAAGTGATATAAATACTCTGAGTGGTGCAGTGAGAGTAATATGGAAAAAGATGATCTGCTGTGGCAACCCCTAACGGGAGCAGCTGAAAGAAGAAGGTGCAGTGAGAGTAACAACGCTAAAGCGGCTATGGTATTTAGAATAGTTTGGTCATTCCATGGACCATTGTATTCTTGCAGGTTAATTACAATCAGATGCCTTAAACTAATAAACAATATGCTGTTAATTTCAGTGTATTTATAAAGCTGCGTCAGGGATGTGGATCTAAAAAAGAAAGGGAAACGACACTGAAACAGTAGCACTGCTTTGACACTGGGTGCCGCCAGTTTGCAAAACTGAGCGGAGAACTTGCATACGCCAGGGTTTTAGCTAGCGTGAAAATATACGTGGCTTTACGCCAAGTTTAGGTTTTATATATCGCAATTTAAGCATGGAAACAGGCTTACGCAACATTTTTGTGCATACGCACCATTTATACATGAGGCCCCAGGTGTGCACATTGTGTGATACTATTGTTTGTGGTTGATTTATAAAATATGGACATGCACAGTTGGGAGCATCTAACTCTGAAGAGATGAGCAAATGTAGCAGATAAGAACAATAAATAAAGTATTGATGATAAAACTCTGGTTAGAACTTTTGTTACATTTGACTTTGACTCTGTTTTTTTTTTCTTTTGCACGTCATAAAGTATCCAATGACTTGTGTATTTAGACAATTGCTAATGTTTCTGACCATGCTTTTGAAAGAATCCCTTGAGGAACAACCATAAATCAGTGGTTTCCAAATTCAGTACTGGTGATCTGTTTGGCTGCATGTTTGTATTGTAAACAATTTCACAATCAGTGAATTATTCCTATTTTTAACTGGTCTCATTGTTTTTATCTTATACTAACAATGTCTTTAATCATATGTATTTTTCCCAAAATAACCCAAAAATGCTTAAGTTTCCTTTGTTGTTATCTTTTTAGTTCACCCTTTTCTATAGTGTTTTCTCCTTTAACTGTATCTAAATGCTGACAACCCTGAAAGCTAAAGGAGAGCAAGTATTTTAGTGCCACATTTAATTGTCTTTTCATTCATAAGAAATATTCTCAAAGAGCGGACCACTGAAAATGGCATTGACGTCAGTGCTCCACTTCAGCACCCAATGTTTTTTCCACCTGTCTGCACTGTTCATTGATAATCTGCAGCATTTGGATACAAATAAGGGAGCAAACTCAACAGAAAAAGAAACATTAGTATTTAAACTTATGGAAAAATATATGCAAATATCTATGAATTATTATACTCTAGATAGCCAAACAATGAGTTCAATTAAAAGCGAGAGGAGAATAATGCAGTGATTGCGAAATTGGTAGGAATAAAAACATAAAATCATGAGAGTCCCTCAGGACTAAATTCTAAACCACTGACTTAAAACAAACTCTCCATTTGGACACAACATCCACCCCAATACTAGCAGTTAGTACTGTGTGTTGGCTTGATATTCACAAGTGTCAATTGCTTCTTTTTTCTGAAGTTTAGAAACATGAACGATATGCCACAGCATGATGCCGGATGGTGATTCTTACTACTTACTTTTTATTTATTTTCAGTTGTGTTTGCTGTCTCATGTGGTTCTTTTCTGCAGTTTTCTCAGTGTTATTTGTGTGTGTGTGTGAGTGTGCCCCAGCTTTTTTGTGTTTATTTTCTTTTTTTCTTGTATTTGAGGACACTGCTTCTCCTGGATAAGCCCACCATCTTAGCTTCTTTTGAGTGCCTGGGATGACAAGGGTTTTGATGCATGCTAATGTTTTATTAAATCTCTTAATACTGTACTTTTAATAGAGAAGCCTTTAGCAGCTCATGAGCATGCACTTCAGTATCATTTTTTGGGCCTGATGAGCAATGTTAGAGAGAAGAAATTCAGAGTGTGACCACCCATATTGAGAGCTCAGTTTTATATGCAGCTTATTTCTGTCAGTTGCAGGCTTTGGAAGGGTGTTAATGTGCACATCTTACAGCATAGGTACTGATAGCTAGTGACCCAGAACAGGTTTAAAGATAACACCACATTTTATTCAAGTGATTGGTTTAACAATAAAATAAGGTGATGGTCCTAATTTGTCATATTACTTGTTTGGGAAGAAGAGCAAATCAGTTTTAACCTTGGCTGAGCTCTAGAGGTGGTATATTGGAGCAACAAGCACAAAGACTATGATGAAATGGCTATGAAGACAAATTGATGAATAAACACTGGAATCTTACTCTGTTGTTGTCCATTGTGAAATTAATCAAAAAACAAGGTGAAGGATACCTCCATGGTGTGCCCCATTTAATAGGTTAGGCTGTAAAATAAATACTGTACCCAAAAATAGAATTGTTTTTTAAATGTCACTTACCCAATGTAGTTTGTAGCGATGGCAAAAAAAATTAATTCATGCTTTGTGTAGAATGGAATATATATCTATACTAATAAAAGGCAAAGCCCTCACTGACTCACTTACTCACTCATCACTAATTCTCCAACTTCCTGTGTAGGTAGAAGGCTGAAATTTGGCAGGCTCATTCCTTACAGGTTACTTACAAAAGTTAAGCAGGTTTCATTTCAAAATTCTATGCGTAACGGTCATAACTGTCGACAACATCCGCCATGTTAAACTTTCTTATTTATGGCCTCATCTTCACAAAATTTGGTAGGCAGCTTCCTGCACTAACTGAAACCAATGTACATACTTATTTCGGTGGTATGACGCCACTGTCGGCCGCCATATTGAACCTTCCAACGGTCTTTGTTGCCCTCACTAACTCACTCATCACTAATTCTCCAACTACCCGTGTAGGTAGAAGGCTGAAATTTAGCAGGCTCATTCCTTACAGTTAAACTTTCTTATTTATGGGCCCGTCTTCACAAAATTTGGGAGGCGGCTTCCCTGTGCTAACTGAAACCAATGTACGTACTTATTTCAGTGGTATGATGCCAATGTCGGCCGCCATATTGAACTTTCCAACGGTCTTTGTTACCTATGGGCCCATCTTCAAGAAATTTGGTACGCAGGTTCCCAACGCTAACTGAATCCTACTTACGTACATATATACGTCCATAGCCTGCAGCTCGGTCGCCGTGTGAGGCGGCGTTGGGTCCCCAATCCCCACGCCTCCCATGTTGTTGGCTGCCTGCCTATATAAGGCCATCTGTCGCTCTGATCTCTTCATTCCCTTCCTTGCTTCGCCACGGTATTCACGTCTCCCTGCTGATAACTGAAGCATTTTTATTTAATCCACGGCTTCCCTGCTGTTTTATTATTCATTCATTATGATTATAGTTATTGTTTAGGTATTTTAGATTTAACATGTCTATCAAGGTGATCACCATCGACCAAAGAACTGTCACTTACCGAGTGGTTTCCATGCCCATTCTCTGTGTTACATATTGCACAGCCATATCAGGCTCACTCTTGATATCCGGAGGAACATTGTGTCTTATGTATTGAATGTGTCTTATGTATTGAATGCCTGGGACAGGTTCAAGGTGTGGACTGATGGCGGTACAGGAGATAATTATACTATTTGAGTAGTGGACACTTTGATGTTTATGAATGTTTAAACTCTCAAAAGCTGGATGCGAAGTTATCGATGAAACCAGTTGTATGCTTACAATGCTTGACAGATGGCGAATGTCACTTCAACACAACAAGTCCTGCAATTACTAACGTAATTGAAACAAACCATGAAACTCAAACCGATTATGACAGCAGCAATCCAAGCTGTGAGATTTGAGGCAAGAGGCATGCTTTTCACATGGCCAACTGTACGTTGCATGCTCAAGAGTAAGCTCAGCGCACAGCTTGGTCATATTACAACTGGAGGGCCGAACTGACAACGTGGCATACAAAGAGATTCTTAACAAATAATTATTGGTATATTTTCCCTCAGTTTAAAAAGGTTTACTTTTCTTCTTAATAAAAATGTTAAGGCAGTACTTCGCCACTGCGAAGCGCGGGTATTTTGCTAGTGTACAATATATGTACAGTGCTGTACAATGGCAAATGAGGTGAAAACGTCTTTGGAAAAAAGAGAAAAAACAAACCCGATACTGGGGTCACATAATTACATAATTGTCAATTAACCAGTCATATGCTCAAACCCTGCAACACACATGCATTTTTTACTACATTATTGTTGTGCACACTTCTGGAAAAATTGTCACGCATCATAAATGGGAAACGCTTTACCTTAATACTGCATTTCTGAATTGGAGAGAGACAAGAGGAATGTGAGAATTTTTTTTTTCCATAGATGTTTTTTCAGATTGTCTGCTGTTGTACAGCATTGATCACTTTGGGTTCCATTATATCAAACTTATTTCTTTCCAATTTGCTTGAAATATTTAGGTTAAAATTTTTTTTGGCCATCACAACAAACTGTATGGGATAAGTAACAAATGAATAAATATAATTTTTGAGTGGAGTATTCTATTAATAAATGACAGAAAAATAATCAAATATTTACTGATATGGACTTAATGCTGATTTCTTGGATTGTTCACTTTTATATGGTGTCTGAAGTAGAATTTCTGGTCTGAAGGAGGATATGACATTAATAGTCTTATGGTTTTAGGCTTTCTATTCTGAAGATGAAAGGGGAGAGTTTGTTATTGACAGCACCACCTCCATCTCTGGAGGTGACTTACATGTTTCACAAGATGAAGATGATATGTAACTGTGCATGACTGACACAATATATAAACATTAAAGAGTATTCAAAAGAATGAGGATTTATAAATTTTAATTGATTATTATTACTATGATCTATCCATTTTCCAGAATCTACTTCAGCAGCAATCGGCACAAGGCAAGAGTCAGCATTCACCATGGTGCTAATTCATTGGCAGGCACATTCACTCATTCAAATGAACACACATATCTTTGGGATATGGGAGGAAAATTTGAAAACCCAGCAATCATACATATAGTATGTGAACATGAGAAGAAACTGAAAACTCTGCAGAGACTATGACTGCATTAGTACGTGAGCCTAACATTTAGCAGATAGGCAGCAACCAACCCTAGAATAGGTGAACAAGTCTAGTGAGGGGCATACACACACTCATGCCATACCAGTTTAGTATTATGAATAAAATTATAGAATTTATCTTTTGAAAGTGAGAGGAAAATCAGAGTAAGTGGAGGACACAAAGAGAAAGTGCAAACTGAAGACAGATAAAGGAAGGACACGGATTAGTGCCTAGGACTCTAGTGATGCAGGAGAGCAATACTTTCCATTGTGTCCCAATATTACAATTCTAAGCCTGTTGATTCCCACATTCTTTTTTTTAAACCTGTTTTTTTCTTTTGCTTCTTATCTACATTAATTACATTCAGGCTTTTTGAGCTATATTTTTTAACTTCAGCATTAAATGTTAAGTATGTGATGTCCAGATATTGAACTCTAAAAGATGTGTTGCTAGGATTTATCCATTGGAAGGGACATAAAAACTAATATTACTAAAAAAATGTTTGTTAACAAATAACTCTGCATGTTACCAATGTAACCTTTGCATCATTGATAACTATTCTCTCCAAGAAAAGTAAAAATGTTTATGGGCGCCATGTGTGATATTAAAGAGTACAGTAATCCCTCCTCGATCGATGAAAATCCGCGAAGTAGAAACCATATGTTTGTATGGTTATTTTTATATATTTTAAGCCCTTATAAACTCTCCCACACTGTTAACATTATTATAGCCCTCTAGACATGAAATAACACCCTTTAGTCAAAAGTTTAAACTGTGCTCCATGACAAGACAGAGATGACAGTTCTTTCTCACAATTAAAAGAATTCAAGCGTATCTTCTCTTCAAAGGAGCGCCGTCAGGAGCAGAGAATGTCAAAGAGAGAGAGCGAGATAAAAGCAAAAAATCAATACGTGCTTTTAAGTATGCCGAAACACCGCAATAAAGCTGCATTTTGTAGATGAGCGTCCGTATCCTCTAGGCAAACAGCCTCTGTGCAAACAGCCCCTCTGTTCACACCCCCTCCGTCAGGCGCTGAGAATATCAGAGAGGGTGAGAGAGCGAGAAAAGCAAACAATCAAGCACCGCACGGGAAGCATATCTTATATCGTTGAGGAGTTTTAGTTAATATGTAATACATGCTCTGATTGGGTAGCTTCTAAGCCATCCGCCAATAGCGTCCCTTGTATAAAATCAACTAGGTAAACAAACTGAGGAAGCATGTACCCTAAATTAAAAGACCCATTGTCCGCAGAAATCTGCGAACCAGTGAAAAATCCGTGATATATATTTAGGTATGCTTACATTTAAAATCCGCGATAGAGTGAAGCCACGAAAGTCGAAGTGCGATATAGCGAGGGATTACTGTATTTCTTAGGTTCTGTTTTTCACAATTAGGTAGTGCTACCGTTTGAGCTCCCTCTGCAGTCCATAAGGCATTACCAACACTGACATTGCATCGTTGACTCCACTGTCTTTAAAAGAAAAATGCCAGTAGTAATATATTTTATTTATATAGCACCTTTCCCATGCTCATTCCCCATGCGTTCCCTTCAGCTATTTCTCTTTCTGATATATTTTGGGTCACATAGCAAACACTGAGGTAATAATACCCCTTAGTTGTCCCTGTGTTGCCACACTGGCATGTGCAGGATCACGCCAGAGCTCACTTTATCCTTAGTGATGCCCTTTCCCTCCCCAATCCCTTGCCAACTTGGTGTCCATACACACTTTCTAGTTAACTGTTACAATGTAGTATTTAGTATTTCTTACCACAGAGTATTTCTATCCACCTTAGCTGCATAGATTATGTGTTCTGTTGTTTACATGAACATTCATCCAAGCTAGTTGCTGGGAATGGAGGAAAACATTACATCCTGCTAAAAAAAATCTATTAAATAGATTATTTACAGTTTCATTTTGTGGTTATAGTACTAGGGTGTTGTACTGTGTTAGCCATTATGAATGTAGAGAAAAGCCAAGCAAAATGACAACTTTTATTGGCTAACTAAAAAGATTGCAATATGCAATATGTACATCTTGCCTGAAGGAAGGGGCCTGAGTTGCCTCGAAAGCTTGCATATTGTAATCCTTTTAGTTAGCCAATAAAAGGTGTCATTTCGCTAGGCTTTTCTCTACATTTTGTGGTTATAAATATATCTGTGAAACTTAAAGGGCAAGCTTTGGGAAACTGGGACTCTTGCTGCTTTAAAGTGTACAAATTTCAATTTAAAGTTTTGTTTCACATTGGAACTAATTCCCTATTGGCCAACACTGTAAGCTGCATGTTGAGGGACCGTGTTTTCTTTATGGTAGTATTGAATACAGCATTAATTAACAAAGCAAGTGTCTGGAGCAAATGAAAGCATGCCAGGATTTTGAAAAAAATAATTCAGCTCCAAAAACTCTAAACCTAACCTTTTTAAATGTTTTTAAATAAGCACAGCACTAAACTTCAGTACCATTTGGCAATGGTGGAAATCACATTCCTTACTGCTTTCAGTTGTTTACTACCAGTTTGATGCTCCTGTTCATGAAAAACTTAAAACTATCCACATCATTATTTATGTAGCCTCTGTATATGAAAACATTTTGTAACATCTGTTATAATGAAGAAAACCAGAGAGTTCAATTACACCTGTGCCTCAGAACAGGTAATCCACCTAAAGATATGAGGTGAGACACAAAAATAACTAGACTGGGCTTGGGGCTTTCCTGGAAACTGTCTGGAGGTCGGCCGGACGTGAATCATAGAACTATATTCCCTCCTACATGCCCTCTCAAACTGCCGACAAGCTAGGTATATCCTCTGAATAGCCCATTCGGTATTTGCCACGATAATGTCAGGTGAAAAAAATCAAACAATGAATCAACATCAAATTTCTCGTGAATTTTCTCTTTTTTCTGTACAGCAGTTTTTGACTGACAGAAACATTCCTGTCCTCGATCATCCTCCCTATTTGCTCAATTTAACTCCCTGTAATTTTCACTTGTTCCCGAAAATCAAAAGTGACCTGAAGGGAGCACATTTTTCTTCAATGGATGAAGTGAAGACAAAAACGGCAAGCTTGTTGAACAGCCTCAAGCAAGAAGACTTCCAGCACTGTTTCAATCAATGGGATACGTATGGAGCAGTGTAGAGATCGGGAGGGGGAGTATATAAAAGGTGACAATGTTTAGAATGCTATAATTCATCAATAAATATATTTTTTTACCAAGCCAGTTATTTTTGTGTCTCACCTCCTTTGGATGAGTTGCACAACTGAGGTCTTGAATTTCTGTAAAAGATTATAACAGATTTCTGGGTATCTTTTGAAAGGAGTAGTGTGTTTCCAAATTTCCTTTCTAAACTGTTCCTCACAGCTTGGTCATACAGGCCCCCTAATCCCCCCACCCCCCTTCCTCTCTTACCCCTTCACCATCTAATAACTAAAGTGTGGTGAGCATACTGCTGCAAAAATGGCTTCTGTTGCATCATTCAGGTATATGCTACATATTGGTGACGGTTGGTGTACTTCCCCACTGCCTATATAAAGTGTCTTTTGAGTAGATTAGAAAAACACTATATAAATGTAATTAATTAATTATTTTTATTATATGGTCATTATTAGTTAGGTGTGGCCTTCTGTTGCATGATAGTTGCTGTGAGAAAACTGAAAACTAGTCAGCCTTCTCTCTTTCTGAGACACACAGATGGCAGGTTGGCTGGTGACTATAACTGGGTGGGTCGGCGTGTGAATGCGTGTGAGTATGTCCTGCGATGAACTCATTCCTATTTGGTTCCTGCCTTTCACAGTACGTTGCCAAAGTCTCCAGTCAGTTAAAAAATGCAGACAGGTAAATAAATGCACTTCTTAACATCTAGAGCTACTGAAAACTGTGTGCAGCCTCACTGGAAAAAGTTTGATATCATGTGAGCTACTTTTGGAAGTTTAGTATAAAAGAGGCAGCAGCATGCAAGTCTGTGTGCATGGATTGTTTGCCACTTGTGTGGAGTTAATAATAAACAGTTGGCCCAGTTCTGTACTCACACACACACACAGAATTCTTCTGGATCACAAATAATGGCATACAGTAGTAACACAATGCATTTATTATGCTCTTTATTTTTTATTTGGCATCGAACAATCCCTTTATGGAATTACAATAAAACCTCATCGTATTCCTGCTTCCTGTGGCTTCTCAAATGAAGCCCTGATGAAAGTCCGCCTAGATCTGAATGGCTATGCCTCTGTCTTGACAGAATGATGCCAATGTTTGTCCAATGCTCTTTTATAAAATCGGGCTCAAAAAGAGTTAATGTAGATTCAGCTTTGATCATTTCTCCCACTGTTGAAAATAGGGGATGACAAGTAGCCTAAATATTGGTGACACTTGGCAGCATTGCTGGTAGGGAGCTATTTATATTGTGCCAGGCAGCACCACATGTATGGCCTGAAATAGACATGATGAGGTTTTAATTGAAATAACTTGAAGATGCCCCAAATAAACTAGCAAGCAATGGTATTTACCCAGGATATCTAGTAACAAGTTTTATGGGGTGTTTTACAAGTAACACTGTGGGTGTTACTCAGGAGTCCATTGAACATAGGACTTGGACTTTTTTGTTTTTTGTAATTGTGGAGGGTTGTCAGAGGTACCCATCTTTTACCTTCTGTGTGTAATAAAAGTATCCCGTCTGTTTCTTAATTTGGTGTATTCTTTTGGGGTGCCAGGGTGTGCTATGAAGTTCTTCCTCATCAAGGCCAATAGTGTAGCTAATGCTTTAGCGCAAACTATTTCTTAAATATTCTTGTTCCATCTCTGATGAGTGATTCAGATCTGAAAGAAGCATGATAAGTTCCTTGTGTTGCTTGCCTTCTTAATTTTTAAACTTACAGAGTTCTTATATATTTGGTTCTTACATCTGCATGAAGCTATTTTGGGTCATAATGAATCCACATTGACAAATTAAATGTACCCAACTTTGTGCCATATTCCTTTTCCTGTCACTCTCTCCCTCTCCTTTCTACCACTCTTGCTTCTCCTTACCCCTGCCTACGTGTGCTTCCATCCTTTCCTTGTTCATACATCCCCTATGTACACATCCATCCCCACCTGTTCTCTGTCCTCTTACCTATTCCACTGAACGCATTTGACTCCTCTTGTCCCCTGCTTTTCAGTCCTCATATTTGCTTTGTTCCAAGTCCCTGTCTTCTTCATCTGTTCCTGAGCCTTCTTCTTGCCTGTCCCAAGAGGCCCATTCCCTCTTTCACCTTACATGTGCCAGCAGCCAGTAGGTTGAAGCAAAGAACATAGAACTGTAAAGAATAAGACAATTTAAACAGCACCTTCCAACATTAGCACATTGAAATATTTTGACAAGAACAAGTCATTCAGCCCAGCAAAGCTCACCAATCCTATCCACCTAATTTCTCTGCAATAACATCACGTCAAATTTTGAAGGTCCCTAATGTCCTACTGTCTACCACGCTTTCAAACAAAACTTTCAAAAATTTGCGTGAATTTACTCTTGACAAGTGACCCATCTCAAAGTCAAGTCAAAGTGAACTTTATTGTCATCTCAACCATATACAAGTATACAGATAGACGAAAAATTGCGAAGCTCAGGGTCCACAGTGTAACAACATGATGTGCAAATAGTAAATTAAAAATAGAATAAAAATTTTAAAATTTAAAATTAAAACACAAACAAGACAAGACATTGTGCAAAGATAGGACAAACAAGTAGCAGCAATATTGATGTGTAAGATATGTAATATAATAAGTAAATAAATAATAGATTAGATAATACAGAAATTATCAGTGTATGATAATAGTTGTTTAAGACGTGTGTAAACAATGACAGGTCAGAATGTTTCATAGCATAAGGATATCAGTGTCAAAATCCTTAGAGGTCATTATGAGATTTTCAGTTCTTTTCTACATGCACACTCATCTTAGCAGGATAGTGGTTTTCATGTATAAAAGTTCTGTTTTTAGTGGTGGATGAGGCCGTGTGGAAGGTCCCAGGGGGCAGCCTGGTGTTAAGGAGTCTAACAGCTTGGGGGTAAAAACTCTCCTGCAGCCTCGCAGATTTGGCTTTGATGCTGCAGTATCTTCACTTGCATGGCAGAAGTGTGAAAAGTCCATGTGAGGGGTGTAAGGGAGCTCTTGTTGAGCTCATTTTAATGTAATGGCCTGGATCCATTGTACTCATTCCTACTGTACATATTCCAATATATGTGAAGAGAAGATGGTGTAATTCTTGGACAGAGTGAGTGTATTGTAGTACAGTCTTGACTGCCAGCAACAGACTTCTGTAATATAATCTAGTCTGGATTTAAAATCATCATGTTGTACTGGTAACACTACCTCATCTGCTACTATGAACAAACGTTTGGTGGGTAACATCATGAGCTGCTTCATGAATCCCACCTTTTTAATGTGGGATTTAAGTTATTGGGTTTAATTAGATCTCTTCATTCCTGATGAGAAATGGGCCCTGATGTGCCATTAAATAAAAAAGAAGGCGCTGTGCTTTCCTGCTGTTTCCGTACAAGTTGGCATGGTATATGAAAGTTTTCTTTTTACATAGACCGAGCCAGTATAGATCTGGTGGAAAAATAGCATGATTGCCTGATGTATCTCTCAGTATTTTTTAATTTCATTTTATAGACACTTCCAGCTTTATCCCTGGCTGTTGCAGCAGGTAACCTGAACAGTTGTACTCTGTTTTCCTTTTACTTTAAACTGCTCACCTACAGAGAGGAGTCTTAATACTGAGAGCACCATCAGAGCCAAGGTCATCCTGAGTGTGCCTCTGGGCAGATGGCACTCTATTGCTATTTGCCCAGATCCATTATTCTACTGCTTTGGGTGACTTTGAATTGTTATTGAACCAGGCTTTTAGGCAGCAGCCAAATGAAATGAATGTGAGTAGTGTTTAAAGGTTACAAAGAGAAGTCTGTCAGTGTGGAACTGTCCACACACTGGAGACATTCTTCTGCCCTGAAAATCGGGAGTGATCAGAAATAAATCTGTGTGCTTGCCAAGCTTGTATTTAATGTACCTTTATGAAAGTAAAAGAAGAAAGTCATGGGTAGCCGGGCAGAAAGAGTTCACTTCATATTTCCAGCACTGCCTGCTCCTGTTGTGAGGCAGCCAAGGAACCTTAACAGCTCAACATCTGGCACCAGTCTACATCTCAACTAGAGCCTTGAAGAATCAGACCTTTGAGGTTCAACACATAATCAGTGATCACTTTGGAACCACAAGATTTTATAAAATGAAACTGGAAAGGTGTCAGTTGTTCTAAGAGTCCTGGTGTATAGAAATACAACACGTGACATGTCAGTGACATTCATAGAAGTCAGAATTGCTAAAAGGTGAGCCCATATTTTTGGACCCATTGTATACTATATATGTCCAAGCTCTGATTCTAATTGGTATATATAGCTAGCAAAGACGTGACCAGTGATTGTCCATGTGGAGTTCCTATGTTCTCCCTGCACCCACATCTCCCAAGACAAGCAGAATGGCTTAACTGGTGTCTCCTTATTGGTCTTGTGTGAAAGTGAGCTTACAGTAAGTATGTGTGTGATGGATTTGTACCCTGTCCAGGTCTGGCAGCTGGCCCTTCTGCCACAGAGCATTTTGGTCCAAATCCAATCCTGGTTACTGTCTGTGTCTGTGCTGTTTCCATGCTCTCCATGTGTTCATGTTTTATTTTGTGTACTCTGATGTCCTTCTCTATCTTTATGATGGGTCAGTTAGGTTAATTGTGACAGTTGTGGTGTAAGTGAGTGTACACCATGACAGAGGTTATCCTCTCCAAGGGTGGCTGCTGTCTGGCTTAATGGGTTTTAGCCTCATGAGACCCTCTATAGGAATAAACAGGAGAAGAGAACTGCTGAATGAATCGATATTTAAGTGTATTTCACTTTTACTGGTGAGTAAGTGTAGTTAAAACTATGCATATGTCACAAATAAAACATACATCCAATGTTGCCCATATGAATACAACAAAACAATCAGCCAACATTCAATATACTGTCTGTATGAGATAAGATAAGTGTGCTCCTACATTTTAATTAAGAAGATACATAATGTTAGGCTAGCCAAAGTGTGAAAATGCATAGAAAATCACCAGGAAGTGAGACCACATGCCTATGAAATTAGGAATGATTTGTATTCTGTCAGGCTGATGAAATCACCTTTAGTCCTAATCAACCGAGGGGTCTGGAAAAAAATTCAGATTTCAAAACTTTGAAAGCCAATTAAGAAAGGTAATGTGCAAGTTGAAGTCTGTCACCATCCTTCCCAATCCTGCTAGACGCCTGGGTGTATAGTGCTCTTAAAATTCTCAGTCAAGCAAAGGATAAAAGAACTCATCCGGCAATGGTAAATGTAAAAACTCATGAGTACACCATTAGAGAAAGAGTCCATCAAAAACGTTTAGGCAGTATGGTGTTCTAAAAATGGTGAAAGGAACCTGGAAAACAAACCAGGACCTTTACTGGCCTGCCCAGAAGAGGCTCATCTTAAAGCAACCAGAATCCAACAATAAGACAGTGTGCTTTAAAATTCAAAATGCAAAGAAATTCAGAGAATTAATCAAAATGTCATGCAATTCTAGTTTACAGAGTCAAATCCCAAAAACAATCTTTAACATTGAAGTGATTTGTTTAGCAAAAATAGAGAAAAATGCTCAAAAGGACATAATTTGTCTAAAAAGGTGATCCACAGCAAGCAGGTCCCAATACACAAACAGAGGCTGAAAGAATACAGAGCAAAATAAATCACAAAATCAAGACGTCCAAAGAAACAGCAATACTCACACAACAACTAATACAGAAGAGACTCCATGATTGCTACCTCAGGTGCTTCTTCTCTTGCCTTGATGGCACAGGAATGGGGACGTCGGGGTGGCGTGGTCTCCTGAGGCTTCATCAACAAAGTACATGGAATGGAGGCACACTTAAAGTTACATTACATAATTACCAACTTAACATACAGTAAATAACAAAGATAGGATAAATAAATCAAAAGGAACAACGAAACATAATATGCACATACATTCAGACAGCAACATAACAGTGTCGATCAATTGAAAAGGACAGTCAAAAGAAAACATGTAGTCGTCAACAAGACCATCATTTTATGTCATAAGCCTAAAAAATTGTCTCGGGGAGTTGTACAATGAATAGATGAGTCCATAGTTGACAGTTTATTGTTGTGATGCATTGTTTTTTGATATTTGAATTTCCATTTTGAATTTATTGTTTTGATTTTATTGCAATGCCATTTTAAGTTTTTTTCATTCATTGCTTTTTTGTTTAATTTTCAACATGGAAGGCGACCATGTTACTAACGGTTGCTGTGGCTGTTACTGAACAAATTACTCACGTGCAACAATTTGTGATGTGATTGTAAGTGATGCGCTGCAGTTTGCATTTTAGTTTTGTGATAAACCTTTAAACAGATTGCTCACAATGTATTTTCTTGTTAGGTATTCACTTTTTGGTATTAATTTTACATTTGTTAGCATTACACAGTCTTTCTGTTGAATTCAACATTTGTTTTGCCTTTTCCTCAGGCTTTTTTCATCTCTTGGTTCTTGTTACATTCAGTTCCAAAGGCATGATATTTTATATTACAAACATCAATTTCTTTATTCTAGGTATTTTCAGGAGGCCTGTACTTGAAGATCAGAGACATTAGATTGGGGTATATAAAGACAGGGATTCCTCTATATATGAGGGTGTTAATAGCCTTATACCCAGTTAAGTGCATTTTAAAATCAATCCTACAATATTCTGGAAGCCAGTGAATGCTAGAAATGGGGGAGTCCACAACATCAATTACCTTCTGCTGCAGTGCAGAGACGGACAGTTTAGAAAAATACAAAAGGAGAACCTGAGGTGTCACAAGAATTTACACAGAAAGAACTGAAGACAGAGCTTTGACCACATAGGACCAGGGAAAAGAAACTGCCAGAAAATATAGAAGAAGTGTGCCAGGAACATTTAAAAAACACAAGTGACAAAGCCGGGCTGGAGCCAACCCCATTAAATGGTGCTTGCTGGAGGATGGAAGTAATTTATGCATAATTTTGAACTGAATGTACTAGTGATTGGTGTTTCCAGAAGAGTATTTTAACATTTCTGAATAGAGAATTCCAACAAAGTATTATATGGGGAGGAAGACTGTAGTAGTGTAAAGTGATGGGGGTTTATAAGAAGCTTTGCAAGACAAGAAGCAGAGAGAGAGGTTATGGGTTTGGATTTAGGGGATAAGGAGACTGAAAAAGTGTAAAATAGGTGATGGGAAGGGAAGAAGTGAGAGAAATTTCATATTCTAAGCACAAAATTCAAAATAAAAGAAGAAGGAGGAAATAACAATGGCATACTTGAATTGCAAGGACTAGAACAATTCAAGTCCTGAATCATTGATGATGCTCCTAATGTGCAAGTACCTACTGTAGACTAATTAGCAAAAACAACTGGCTTGCTACCTAATGCTTGGTTGTTAAAGAGAAAGGTATAGAGTTGCTGTCTCAGATGCAGTCCCAATATTTTCTCAATGGGATGCCATATCCCAAGGGCATAGGAAATAAGGAAGCTTGTATGTCAGAGATGGGAGCAAAGAATGAGGTTTAGAGGAGATACAGTTGTGCTCAGTACGTAGCCTTGAAGGCAGAATTGAAAGAGAATTGATCCAGCACCAGATCAGATCCATAGATGCAATTCAAAGTCAGGAAGGGAGAACCCCTCCCATCAGCACTGTCGCAGAGCAAAGTGGAATGTTTTACAGAGGCCCTTCTGAAATTCCATAAACGAAAATCAAGCATAAATTTTATTTTAGACCTGAACTTGGATAGTGGAGACTTGGTGGGAGGAAGCTTGGTCAAGATAGGGATAGAGAAGGCCATGAAAAGATGGGTGTCTATAAAGTCTTTCAAAATACAGCAGTAGTTAGAGTCTGTAAGGTTATATGGAGAGACAGAAATGTCCACACCCATGTGCCTGAAGGCCCCTACCTATAATATGGAAGAAGGAAGGGAGGACACAATTGATTTAGAGAAAATACGGGAGACTTACTTCAGTTGCTTTTTTAGCCAGATAGGGCTTCACAAAAATCAGACAACTTAATTACATAGAGTAGGTCAAAAGAGACCTTTCCCAAATATAATAGAACATCATCTGCTCATGAAGACGTTTTTGAGGTGTACATATTTTCATAGCTATGGACATCTGCAACAAGAGGCTGAAGTAAGAGTTTGAAAGAAGGGGGAGAGGTGGCAGCAATGTCTACTATAAAACATGAAAGGGGAGGAAGACTTCCAAATTAGTAAACAAAACAGATAATTAGAATGAATAAAGGGCTTTAATTAAGTTTGTGGAGCTTTTCCAGAAGCCCATTGTACCCAGGACCCGTAAAAGAAAGAACCAGTTCATTCTATTAAAAGCCTTTTCCACATTCAAAGAAAGTAGAGCAGATGGAAGTGAAAGATACAGCGTGTATGACTTGGAGAAAATGGTGTATACTGTCAGTCACAGTTCAGGACTTAATAAAGCATGTGCAGTCAGTGTAAATCAATTACTACATCCCTGTCTGCAGCCAACAAACTAGTGCTTTATCCAATAGCCTAAACTCTCAGTTCAATAATGAAACTAGCCTATGGTTTGCACATTCAGTGAGATCTTTCTCTTGTTTGGGCATAAGAGATATCATAGTCGCATTAATGTATGGGTTACGGTCAGATGCAGAGATGGAAGAGCGGGGCATACAGCTGCTTCCAAAAAGCTGAAAGCATTCCAGTGGCAACCCATCAGGACCTGAAGACATCCCTGAGCTCAATTAGTTCAACACCTCCTTCCGTTCACTTAATGTTCCCAGCCTTTCCAGAGCATAGACTTCATCAGTGAGACCATAGAGGGAAGGGAATCTGACATATATAAATTAGAAAGATATTGGAAAAAAAATTGTTATTTCACAAAGAATATTTGTAAGCAGTCTGGTCGTAGTTTTGAAGAGAAAGTGTCATATTTCTTTAGTCTGAGGGCCAAAAATGGACTTTGTTTAGTAGGAGCCCCGGTGTGATGGACCATAAACTCTGCTCAGCGCACCAGCGTATAGTTAATTTCTTCTCTAGTGATAGCAACATGAGTCTCATGCACCGGTCCACAACGTTATGGCATGAATTCTTTAAATGTGAAATACGTTTAAGAAAAGGCCTGAATGAATGATAGGCAACATTCTTTGTAAATTAGATTGGCACAATTCTCTACATTTATATCTCTCTGATGGTCTCTGAAACACAGAACATTTTAAATAAATGCCCATGGATACACTGTGGCATCATGCCAGGTGTAAATCCTGTGGCACCTCTCTATCTTTGCACTGAAATCATTTGACCTTGGAAAAATAGTAGCCCACCATTTTTCTTTTTTTGAAGGAACAGGAACAGGCCTTCTTTCAGATCCAAAGTATGGCGGTTAGAATGGTGGGCTTTACCTTCAGTTTCTGTGAACTTAATAATGCTAATACTGAATAGTGATCTCTGCTTGAAAGGAATCGAGTTCCTGCTCTAGGTGACTTGTGACAGTTTTAATTGTAGTGAATTCTCTTGCAAGTGTATTTTGCGAATATTGCAGCCCACAGCTCAGAAGAGTTATGTTGCATGTTTGCTTTTTCAATGGCGATGTTGGTAAATTTGACATTGAGAGAAGCGTCCTCCTCTCAGAGAGCCTTCATTAGTGAAGTGCAGAAATTGAAGTGGGATCTTCCTGAGACAGCCATAGCAAAAATGTTTGAGCAGTGACATAGGGAAGGGGGTGCCTGGCTGGGCACAAGCTTACTCTGACTGCCTATAGGCCCAGCCAATCAGTTCATTGAATATGGAATTTTCTATTAAATTTTGTAATTGATAGGGTATTTGTTATTTTACTTTTCCTTCAGTTTCAAAGTAGAATTTCAGATTCCATTGGTTTACTGAACTTTCAATAAGTAAATAAATGGGGCACTGTTACAGTGTATGTGTAACCTGATTGGTAGTGGTCATTAGACAGTTAGATATACCTTAAATTGCTTAATTGAGTATTTTTGACTAACACCAAGAGATGGTTTCTTATTTTGACGGATTATTTCTGACATGGGAATACAAACAGAAATATTAAGGTTTTTCAAAAGGCCTCATTTAGATGAAGAGGAATGCCCAGGCACAAATGAGACACACAATATGTGATAGTGTGTAGCTGAGAAAATGACTGAAGCAACCATTTCAATCACGAGTTCATCTGAAGAGACTCTCACTTTAGCAGCAAGTATGCTGTGACAAAACCACCAAAAGATATGTCGGCCATTGACGAACCACCCTCTCAAACTAATTTGCAATCATTTCCGACAACTACAATAACAGGAAAAGCTCAATGTTTCTCTTCAAAATGGTATGAATAATTCAAAGAGATCAAATACAGGACAGGTGGGGACTGATACCGTGTGTGTCTTCCGTGGCACAACAACAATTTATTGCTTTGATAATTTTTGCTCAGCTTTTGCATTCATAATAATTCAGTTATGTGAATGTACCACAATATGACTAGATGTATTTTTTTGAAAATATGTCCTACTAAAAACCAGAATACCCTTTTTTACACAGGCCCACCCTAAAATCTATTCCTGGCTACACCTACTATTTTAATCTGACTTTGCATTGGTGTTTTGGCAGTTGTTATAGAATGAAGACGAAGGGCAAACTCAAAAAGTAGTCCTCACTCTCGGGTGTCATATGATCTCCCCACCAGCAATTATTTCAGGTGTTTCCATGTTAAGATCGTCACCATAGAACATCATTTTGTTAAGCCTTATATGTCACTCAGAAAAATCTTTAAAAACGTTGCTGAAGTGCATACAGAAGAAGCACAAAATGTATTGGAGAGCGTAGATTTATGATATTAAAACAACCAAACATGCAAAAATCAGTATTGGAGAACAAATCCCTGACATTTCATAAAACTGATTATCATTGTTATTGTCTTCTCCTAATCTTCCGTCCCAGTTTGAATACTGCAGTTGGTTTCACCTTCTCAGCAATTGTAATTGGGAAAAAGGGGCAGAAAAATAGGGTTGGATGGAGTTTAATTTAAACAGGACACCTTCAGGTTTGCACCTCGATTGACACTGATTAACTGCCCACTGCCTGGTCCTTTTGGCAGCAAAAAATGTGCATATTTAGCATTTTGTGCATACCATATTTCTGCTGCACTGAGCACAGCAGTTTTATTCAGTGTGACAGAATAGTTCAGACTGGGAGTGGAATAAACCTTGCAGGCCTGATAAATACTGAATGACAGATAAGGCCTGACATGTAGGCATTCATGTGAAGGTGCCCTTGACAGCACTGACTGATTATCTAATAGCTAAACTCTTACTAATTACTTAAGTTGCAGGAAAAAACACAATGTGACAACAACCTTTTCTAGTTTCAGGATTTGTTTAAACCCTTCCAATGATGTTAAGAGGCCAGTATTTTCTCGTTGAAGGGCATAGTACATGAATGACTTGTCATCCATAAAGAAAAAAATATATCTGAAGGTATACAAAAGCATTTGTGGCTCTGGAACAGGAGTAAAATTGGGCAAAATATACAACTGAATGGCACACCTCTGACTTCAGAAGTTCTTAATTTTCATTTTAATGAAGATATTACTTCACAACATTAGAACAACGCTTCGGTCTCAGCCTGTGGTGACTTAATGTGGAGTCTCTGTGTTTGTCATTTGTCTCTATGGGGTTTCCTCCATGCTTCCTGATATTATCCAAAGACATGTGGTTATTTGATATGCAATCATGAACTAAATTTCTGTGACACTTGATGGACCAGGATTGGCTGCTGACTTGCATTCACTGCATCTTGAATGTGCCTTTCTGCACGTGCACCTTGACTCTGTCATTACTGCACAGCAAGGATGAAAATGGATGAACCAAATATGCTTAGAGAGCTGCCATACATCACCAGGGGATGGAAGTTTGTGTCTTCTCAGTTTATGAAACGTTCTCACCCGCCTTGGAACATTTCACATTTTATTATTATACAATAATAGACTTAATTGAGATTTAATTTGGCTTTTTGGCACTGATCAACAAAAAAAGATTCATTAATATCTGAGTCTAGGTGGCTCGTCGTGTGGTGGGTGTGCAAGTGTGCAAACTGATCTGTACAAAGTGGTAAAAATTAACTACAAATATAAAACACAAAATAACTGATTCCATAAGTAGTAAGTATTAGTATTTAGTAGATGCATCTTCGGCAGCCATGACAACTTTGAGCTTGCATGAACGCGGCTCTATCATCTTCACAAATCTGGATTCTGCCATTTTTCTCATTCTTCACTGAAAACTGCTCAAGTTCTGTCAGGTTGAATGGGGATCATGAATGAACAGCCTTTGTCATGTCCAACCACAGATTCTCATTTGGAATGAGATCTGGACTCTGACTTGGCCACTCCAGAACATGCTTTAAGCCATTTTTGTGTAGCTTTGGCTTTATGCCTGGTGTTGTCATCTTGCTGGAAAGCCAATCTTCTCCCCAAGGTGCAGGCTTTTTGCAGACTGCATCACGTTTTCCTCCAGGATCTCCTTCTGTTTTGCTGCATTCATTTTACGCTGAGCCCTCACAAGCTTTTGGGGCCTGCAGCAGAGAATCATCCACACACCTATGATGCTGCCTTCACCTTGCTTCGTGGTGAGGATGGTGTGTTTCTGATAACCTCCAGGATGTCAGTATGTTTTATAGTTACTGTATTCATGTGAGTATTTTCCAACAGTTCAGAAATAAACTGTTAGGTTATAAACCTTCATCATCTGTGCTTGAGAGCATCAGTCCTGAGATGGACTGGTGTCTTTGTGTTCCAATTCAGTCACTGGTTCCCCTTGACACAGCAACGTAAAAAAGAGATTTTAGAAATTTACTATTGCAGGTACTTTTTGATTTTTACTAATTGTAGAAATGTAGTATTGCAGGAACTTTTTGATTTTTACTAATTGCAACTATGTTAAGACTGCCCTGCCCTTTTCTAGACAAATATCATATTATTTTTATCATATATATGAACACTATAGGAAACATTTATCAAATCAAGATACACTAAAAGTTGCTTCTGAACATACTTTTTACAAATGTGTCTCAGGTGAATTAGGTGACATTCTCAGTAACACGGAGAGGCTCAAAGGTGAGGTTGAATCATAACTATAGTTTAAAGTCCAATAACTAAGCCAACACTCAATCAAAACAGAAGCAGTTTCAGAAATGGGTTCTATAACAGGGCCTCATAATCTTAAAGGATGTCTCAAAATTGCAGATTTTTTTTATTTCTTTTGTTTTACTTGAACAGTTCTTCCCTACTGTTGTGCAGTTTATTATGCATCTTGATGGCATTCTTGTTGTGTTCGGCTACTACACAGCCTTATCCTCTGTTAGCCCTTGCCAAAGAGGACCACGACAGCTTCCCTGAGCTTAGGGTCTCAACTTGTCTACTGTCCACCATAACACAGACCAAATCTGGCCCAGGTGACATCTATAAACTGGAGTCCCCACATAAAGTGATTTGGCTTAAGTGCCATTGGGGTGAACATACAAACAAATTCGTGTAAAGACTACATTTTAAACACTATGAGCAACCTGAGAAGTATTCATGGAGAGAGCTTCAGTAACAAATTAACCAATAGAAACACACAGGTCAAAGATTAGACAGGAACAAATCAAGAGAGTGCCCAATTGTAGGAAAGTGCTAGCATTATGATGTTCAGCTAATGGAGCTTAGTTGCCTCTCAAGTGTACTGTATACCGAAATAGCCACTTACAGTACATTCAGGATTTTCCTTTGACTCAGACTTCACATACCCAACTGTTAACTCCCATACAGTGGTCTTTTTGTGACCAAGACCCCATTATGTAATGACTTACATAACCAAGCAGTTTTGATCTACCAGTTCAATTTTATTGACTTGTAGTTCTGTCACTTGTATTGTCTGATTGTTACGTGTTCCAAAACATGCTGAACATTTATATCTAATATTTGCTTACTTAAACATTTTTTATTTTGTACAATTGCATATTTATTGGCTAGCACAGTGAAGTAGTGGTTAACACTGTTGCTCCACAGATCCTTTACCTACAAGTGTGGGCTGACCTCTCACCTTCTCAAAGATGTTTAGGTCAACAAGCCATTTCATCTGGAGCCCTGTCAGAATTATTCTACAAGTGTGGAGACTTCTTTAACATAAATATTAAGTTACCTAACTAATAATATCCATCCCTCTTTCACTAATGACTAGCGAAACACGCAAGTTCATATCACCAAAAATCGATTAGACAAAGGGATGCTGGTACCTAGTCGGTCTCGATTGGCATCAGACCATTGTGATAAACTCTGATGCTGACATCGTCTGACTAAATACAGCCGTAGAGTTTTAAACGTTAAGTAAAAGGAGAGTCTCACAACCAGCTCAGTTTTCAGAAAAATCTACTGGTTATGAACTGCTTAAATTGAAACAGCCAACACATTAGGTTTAGAATCAAACAGCTTTGAGGTGAAAAGGACAAACCAGAAGAACATGAAAAGAACATGCAGTCTATACACGCTGCATGACTCAAACTGAACCATACATGTTCGGTTTGGTAGCAGTGTTAACTACTGACTGGCCAGGTGTTTATTGGGTAGCTCTAGGACAAAACCATTTTTTTGCATACATACCTGTTCATTCTGCATTAGGATTCTACTGTTTCTGTGCTGTTTTTTTTGTACAAAGTTTAAGAATCACAAGTTGGTTTTCTTGGTAGCTTTTTCAAATTAACCACGGTCATCCTCAATAAACATCAGGATGCATAGTAACGTTTGGTGAGCAGTGCACTCCAGGTATTCATTTCTATTTTTTTTTTCTTCAAATTACTTTGGCTACCTTTACTAGAGAAAATGGTACTGAACTTTTTGTATCTCTTTGCCTGCATATGCTGCATGGCCATGTCATGAGTTAGGTTGAAATTTGAGGTTTTATAGCCTTTTCCTGTTATGGAAGCCATTTTGTATATCATTGTCATTGTCACTTCTTGCATTTCTAAGGGTGTGGTCTCCACTTTTGTCACCTTGAATTGACCAGCTTTGCACTGAGCTTTATCTGATCTTTAGATAAAAACCTTATTTACATTTTTGAATTCTCATTGTGATTATTTTTCATGTTTTGCATGGTTTTCGAATTATTGCCTATTTATTGACTATGATTTTTGCCTCTTGTCTGAGTTTCAGTTGTTGCTTTTTTTTTTTTGCTTTGCCTTTTCCTTGCATCTACAGTACCAGTTTACTCAAGAAACTAGTTATCTGTTTTCCTGCTGAGCCAGGACAGGCCTCAACTGAGAAAAGCTTGAGTCAGAAGTTCAAACACCTGATAAAGCAAAAAAGAATAAAACAGAAACAGGTGATCCTCATTTTGACATGGCCTTCAAGCATCATAGCAAAACTGGAAAGCTAAGACATGTGCATGCGCCACACAAACCCAAAGGTATAGAGTACACTGCAGGGCCAACTGGTACAGACTTTTAGCCGAAAATAGGCTTGCAGCACCCTGCACAAAGGCAATTTCACAAACTATTGGAAACGTTTTCCAATATAAGTAATTACACAGATCATATGACAGAAAACAGAAACACATCCTTAAGAAGAAAAAGCTCAGGGTTCTTGTAAATATTTCAATACCAAATGAAGCTTGTCAGTTATTATGCCTAAAAACTATGGGGGCCCTGGCTGTTAATGCAGAAGCACCACTGTAAATGAGATGTCTGCTATAAGAAGCACGAGTGATTGGCTGTGCTCCAGGATTATGTAAAAGAACCTCCGACTGCCATTGGTGAAAAATTTGATTCCTGTCTGTTGCATTCAATTACAGTGGTAAGTTATTTTTAATACTTAGTTTGTTTTTGTTTTACAGCAAAACTATTCAGGTCCATGTGTTAATTCTGATTTCTCTGTGCATGCAGTGTGGTGCTGCTACCTCAAATGTTTGGAGTCCCTGGTTCAGACCTCAGCTTTGTGGCTTCTCTCTGTGTACTGAAGCTTTCCTTTAACACCTAAAACACATGGAAATTAGGTAAGATTTTACTTTCATTTGCCCAGTGTGTGCATGTGTGTGTGTCTAAATACACCCTGCAAGTCACCCAGGGCCATTCCCAGAGTTAGTTCCTTCATTACACCCAAAGCTTCCAGTTGGGCTCTACTCCCCTCAGCTTTGAATTGGATGGATATAGTTCTACAGAAACACAGCCAAGGTGGGTCACTGGCACATTGAACTGGGACCTGATTGTGGTCATACGTAGTGATACCAGAATATCTAATGACTAGAGTACATCCTGGAAACACATACATTGTCAAGTGATTGTGAAGACTCTGTCCAAAAAGTGTCCCAGTTTGGATTTATCATTTTTTCTGCCACCTCAATCTATTGCTAAAATGGTAACCAAAGCAAATTGAACGATTGTATGTCTAATATCACAGAAAACTTGGAAAGTTTTATATTGAACCACCACAGACCACAGGTGAACACACCACTTCACCCCTACATTGTGTTTATAGACAACAGCATCTTCTATCTAGTACACATTACCTGCTACCTTCTGGAAATCCTCGTCAGCTAGATGAAGTTTACTTTAACAAAATACAGCCCCTACTGATCGGAAATTAGAGTCAGTGAAGGTGGTTACCCCTTAATGTCTTGGATTATTGAGTACTTGACTGGCAAACCATAGATGGTCAGGTTACACAACTGTGTGTCTAATAGGATGGCCAGTAATTATTCTAGCTGGTGCATTTAATACACGGCACACGTCAAATACAATTCTGAGATATGTCACTTGTGGTTTTGGGCATCTCTGCTATCATGGTGGAAGTAATTAGTCGAGAGGAGGATAAATGCAAAGGCCTGCTGGATGAGTTCATTGAGTGGTCAAACCACATGTAACTCAACATTAGCAAAAAGGAGTTGGTGGTGGACTTGACGATGAAAGAGACCCCACTAATTCTGGTTTTCATCCAAGGAGCAGAACTTGAGAAGGGTCTGGTAGTGTCTGAGGGCATACATTAAACAGAAATCTAATTTGGGTTCCAAACACATAAGCCATATGTGAAAATGGCCGGACTCAACTGTATTTTCTGAAGAGTGTCAGGTTGTTTGGCATGTAAGAAACATTTTTAGCATAGATGCAGCCTGTTGTAGTAAGTGTAACGTTAAGATGAGGCAGTAGCATAATGTAATAAGTTAATCACGAAAGCCGGCTCTGTTCTGGGCACAAGTCTGGACTGTCTGGAAGCAATACCAGACAGAAAAATGTTGGCTAAGCTGTTGGCTGTCATGAACAATGTCTCACTCACTGTTTGACACCCGAGTCACACTGTGGAGAACCCTGAGCAAAGAGCGGATTCTACCACTGTGTTCCAAGTAGCACTATCAGTGGTCTTTCTTACCATCTGTCTTTAGAAGTCACGACATAACCTCTGGGTCGACTGTGTTTTTCTGCCACTTTAATATATTAAGTTTAAAAAGACTATACACATTTATTATCACTTTTGGACATAAGTAGTTTTTGTAATGAGAAGTCAAGTAAAATGATACCTTTTTTTGGCTAACTAAAGAGATTACAATATGCAAGCTTTCGAGGCAACTCAGGCCCCTTCTTCAAGCAGATTGTAATTCGCCTGAGTTGCCTCGAAAGCTTGCATGTTGTAGTCTCTTTAGTTAGCCAACAAAAGGTGTCATTTTGCTTGACTTCTCATTATATCCATAATGGCTAACACCCTAGTACTATGTAGTTTTTGTATATTTCCGAATATTTCTAAAGTTTATAAGCTTCTGTAACACTTCGGATTGGCTATGAGATCAATAAAGTCCCTGTTAATCAATTAATAAATGATGTTCACCAAACCGGGTGAAGAAGGGGTTACACGTAACATGACACAAGCCGGGATGACACACAGCTTATGTGATACCACTGTCCACACTTTCCCAAATGTTATAAGGCCAGCCCACAAGAAGACACGAGGCTGGCCAAGGCAGTCCATAGGATGTATTTATAGATCTGCCAGAGGTTTTGCGTCAAATACTTTTAATAGACGCCCAGAGCTCTGAGGTGTTACCAGCAGACTGTGAAGGGGAAATATTTTCCATCGCTGTTGTCATATCAGAGCAAGTGCACCTGTTGATACCAGTTACACACATATTTTTTTTTTTCTAGGTAATTCTCTAACAGTAAAATACCCAACATTAGAATTTACTCTAGTCTTTAAATGAGCTTTTATGCATAATGGTGCAGAGAGCTAATCTGGAAAGAACTGAGCTATGGAGTTGTGTCTGTTTGGCTGTCTCCCTCCATACTCCACCAAGCCAAGCCAACAAGCTTTTACAGTTCCTATAAAAATTATAAAAATCACCCCCATGGAAGTTTTCAGCTTTTGCTATTATACAGCATTGGAGGTCACAGTGGATTTAAGTCAAAGTAAAAACAGATCAAAATAAATAAGAAAACTTCAAAGGGGTCAAAACTATTTGTAGGCACTATAAAGGAAGCTGTTACAAAAATCAAGTGATGTATTCACATATGAAAGATTACCCCAACCTTGTGTTTTGATACAGAAAATTTCTGATATTGAATATTTTTAATAGAGAAAATTCACAAAAGGGCAAAAATAGATCCTGTCCTATAAGTAAGGTTTAAATTAATTGAGCCCAACTAAATCATGAAATTCACAAAAAAACCAATGCTGTCATTCACACCATATGGACAATCAGTGTTAGAGCTATGGACGTCTAACTCTCACATCTTAAATGGAGTGGTGGCTCCACGGCTATGGCTGACCCTTTGCTCTGACCCCTCAAACGTCATGTGAAAAGATAATTTCCCCTCTGGGATTAATTAAGTATATCAAATCAAAATATACCATGGACAGATGTCCTTACTATCTGAAGTACATACAATTTCCCCATGAGCCAATCATAGTAGTCTTTGCATGTCATCCCTGTAGGTTTTGTCCCCATCCCAAAGATGTGTCTGATATGCTGGTATGTGACTAGTATCACCTAGTGCTTGTGTTTGTGTCTGAGTGTGCCCTGCCAGGATCGATTGCTAATAACCCACAATATCAGTTAAGCTCAGGTAATCAATCAACTGCTCATGTAAAGACTACACCATCTCAAGGTGCTCCACACATCATACAAGAATATATCTCAGTATGTCGGGACAGGCCCATGCTTACTGTGAACCTGTAATGAATCTATTTCAGAAATTGGGAGGATGGATCTTGCGTAATATTACAGATAATTTGAGCAGCTGGTTTGGTGAAAAAAAACAAGCCTGCATGGTTTATTTTATATAACTCCTGTCTGTCTGAGTGCTGCTCCGATATTCTCTCTAATCCCAAAGTTACTGTCTAATTGTTTGCATAGACATTCTGTTCATACGAAACACAGATAGAGTCACAAAGTTTAGTCACAGTCAAAGAATGAACAGACCACCATGCTGTTTTAAGATCAAGTGCCTTAGCCACCAGGCCACACTGCCTGAAAAGCAAAAAATGAGGGCTGTGAAATTTGAGAGCATGCACTGATAGCACGTTGCTGCAACCAAACACAATGAACCAGTTGGATTGGGACCCGAGTGCAGCGGGTGACACCTCAGTACCACACTGGAACAGTGTGAGGTTTTATACGGTGGCTGGCGTGCCAATCCTGCCACCAACCCTCAAGTTTTTGCTGTAAGTTGGATGACCTGCTCGTAGGCTGGATGCAGATTGACATCATACCCAGGACGGAGCAGTTGCAGGTTAAGGGTCTTGCCAAAAATGCATACACTTAATATGCAGGAAGGTCACAAAGGTTTAAGACTTGGAAATGCTCACTACAGATTCCACTTGTGGTGTTGTGTAAAAGTATACATCCATTTTTTTAACCTACTTATTCCATTACCAGAGTCAGTGACAGCAACGTTGAGCACAAGGTAGGAATCTTAGGATGCCAATCACCGTCACCAGCTTAGAGTCATTGGCACATCTCTGGGTAGGGAGTGGGACAGCTCAGAGGCACAGAGAGAGCATGTATTCAGTGCACAGATCCTGAAAAGCTTGGCGCTGTAAGACAGCTCCACTAATCACCATGCTAATGGATGGGTCTACCTAAAAATAACACTTTATTAATATTTTAAATGGCCCGTTGTTGATACTGTTACTTTGGAGGGTCACAGATGACCCATCAGCTGCAGTCCGGTTAATGAGTGAGGCTGGACTTGGCTCAACATAACATCCTCAAACAAAGCAATTCAAGGGAAAAATGAATATCAAGACATGTAGAAAACCTGAATGAGACGACAGTCCATGGCATGGCATACTCAGGGTTAAATGGGGCCAAATTGGAGTCAATAATACCACATTTAGGGCAGTGAGAAGTCAAGCAAATTACTATCTTTTATTGGCTAACTGAACAAGCTTAGCCCCCTTCTTTAGGCAACACATACTTGAAGAAGGGGCCTAAGCTGCCTTGAAAGCTCACATATTATAATCTGTTCAGTTATCTAATAAAAGGTGGCATTTTGCTTGACTTCTCATTGTATCCATTATGGCTAACATGGTACAACGCTCCCCTATTACAGACATTTAGGGCAGGAAATGTACTGCACTGTTTAAGGCACTGAACTATAAATTATACGTTTGTTGGTTCAATTCCCATTTGTGAATGCCAGGAAGCTACTTTACTTTACGTATAGAAAGTATTTGTGGACATTTGTGCTCTATTATGAACTTACGGGTCACCTTAATAAAACCAACATGTATGTCTTTGGGATATGGAGTACCAAAAGTAAAAGGTGCACAGACATAGGCTGCGAATTCTGTAAGACAGAACTGCTAACCACAACCACAACCTAACACCCCCTTTAATTAACATGGCTACATAAAACTAGTTATGACTTTAAACAAGCCTATTTTCGAGTTCTGCCCATTTTTGAAGAGCGTGTTGCTTTCTTTTCCCTTCACTCTGCTTCTCAGGCTTTCCTGCTTTGGGCCTCTTAGCTGAAGTGCTGTTCATAAACCCTGGAAAGATGCCAGATGTCCTCTGGAAATGCGTGTTATTGTCCTGCTGACTTGCATAGATAAATATCCTGAGTTAAACTTTAATGCATCCACTTGACCTTGCTTTTCTGGAATGTTTCAGAATATCAGGTCTTGCCGGGACCCCATTCCTTAACCTAATTCAAAGAAGCAATGTTTTTTAAATAGAACTCGGTTTTATGAAGAATTCTACACTGAAATCTGTACTTTTATACTCAGTCGTCATCTGTTACCATTATACGACATTATGACATATTGTACAAATTATTATTGCTCTTCAGTGTTAGACATAAAATACTCTGCAGGGACTGGAGAAAATGAAGTGTCATCACCATAAAGAATAACACACATGGTTAGAAGAGCAGTAGAGAGCTTAGTATGGAACTGAGGGAGACTGCCAGGGAAACTGCTAATTATGAATGAAAACTGGCTGAGTAAATATCAATATGGCTAAAGTCACAAGCTGTCTCTAACAATTTTGCATATGCAGCCCTCTTTCCTTTGCCTGTTTGTTTTTGGTGAGGTGGATAGCATTGTTGAAAGGCACAATTTGACAATAATTATCTTTCAGGGAAAGGACAGGCCACTCCAAAAGCTGACCTTTCTCGTGGTTTAGCCTCTCCAGTTTGGCTTCAGTTGTGTCTTTTGCTCCACTTGTCTGATTCAAGGTCTCTCCAAATGTCCAGAGACAGCCTGCTTAGGAATCTTCAGAAAAGCATATGCCCTTCAGCTTGTCCTCCTTCAGCTGCAATGGTTTTAGCCAGTAGGCCATGGATATGTCCAGGGTATATTCTTCCTTCAATCAGCTCTTCTGTTTATCCCAAATCATTTTGGGAAGCACTTTTCATCGAGTAGACTCTGCACACTGTCTGTCTACACTCTGTAATAACAGCATATACCCCAGATGTTATCGGTGGAGTCCAGTCCAGCCCCCCGTTCTAGACAGGCCAGGACATTAAGGTACAGAATTGCACATCTACTAACACAGAAGGAGCTTTAGAACTAACCTAACAGTATAAAAATGTGATGTCAGCAGGGGAAAAAATGCGAAAACAAAAATGTGTAATCACTCCAGAGAAGACGTCAGAAATCAAACCAGAGATCACAGTAAGAATTATGAGAAAATTAAAAAAAAATTACACTCATTCAGTTTGATCCAATATGTTAGAATTTAAGAGCCGGATGCCCATTAGCTAAAGTACATAATTTGACCAAACAATCAATGCTGTGACAATAATACATTTAAAATAGTAATATACCTGGAATAGAAAATAGTCACTTAGTGAACCATTAATCCTTATTCCATACTTTATTACACAAATAATGAAAGAATGTTTCAATTTTGTAGCATATTACCTGGACAAAGCAGCTCACAGCCATATCTACCAGACTTTGTAGCTGAATAAAAGCTCAATTTCTGACGTCTGAGCTCAGCGGCATTTAGTGGTACGGCATCTTTAAGCCATTTTTACTACATCAGAATTTCTGTTTCTAAACAATTAATATTTTAAATCCTCAAAAAATACAGTTACCACATTTATATAACTACTAGCAGAATACCCGCGCTTCGCAGCGAAGAAGTAGTGTGTTAAAGAAGTTATGAAAAAGAAAAGGAAACATTTTAAAAATAACGTAAGATGATTGTTAATGTAATTGTTTTGTCACTGATATGAGTGTTGCTGTCATATATATAGACACAGACACAGACACACACACATACACACACACAAACACACACACATATATATATACATATACATATATATGCATATTGTCAGGGATGCCAGGGGCAACGACCCGGCCGGGACGCCGTGAGGAACCGGAAGTGGGTCTGTGCCCACCCTGGATCACGTGGGGGCCGCCATCCTGGTTGCTTTGGGGGCCACGGGTTGAGGGCATGGAAGCCCCACCCTGTAGAGGCCCATGGTCACCGCCAGGAGACGCCCAAGTGCCTTGGGGACCTGTTACCTCAGCACTTCCGCCACACCAGGAAGTGCTGGGGGGAGGAATTAGGAGGACACCCGGTGGAGCTCATCCGGGAGCATATAAAAGGGGCCGTCTCCCTTCATTCAAGGCTGGAGTCGGGTGGAAGCAGGATGAGGCACGAGAGAGGTGTGGAGGCGGCCCGAAGAAGAGGCATTTGTGGCCAGAACTGAGTGTTTGGGGTATTGTGCACGAACTGGGTCTGAGTGACCATTTATAATTGTTGTAGATAGTTGTAAATAAACATGTGGTGGTTGAAAAACAACATGTCCGCCTGTCTGTGTCCGGGTCGGCTCCACAATATATATACATATACATACATATATATATATATATATATATACACATATATACATATACATATATAGCAAAATATCCGCGCTTTGCAGTGGAGAAGTAGTGTGTTAAAGAAGTAATGAAAAAGAAAAGGAAACATTTTAATAATAATGTAACATGATTAACAATGTAATTGTTTTGTCATTGTCATGTGTGTTGCTGGCATATACACTCACCTAAAATTAGGAACACCATACTAATACGGTGGTTGACCCCCTTTCACCTTTAGAACTGCCTTAATTCTATGTGGCATTGATTCAACAAGGTGCTGAAAGCATTCTTTAGAAATGTTGGCCCATTTTGATAGGATAGCATCTTGCAGTTGATGGAGATTTGTGGGAGGCACATCCAGGGCACGAAGCTCCCGTTCCACCACATCCCAAAGATGCTCTATTGGGTTGAGATCTGGTGACTGTGGGGGCCATTTTAGTACAGTGAACTCATTGTCATGTTCAAGAAACCAATTTGAAATGATTTGAGCTTTGTGACATGGTGCATTATCCTGCTGGAAGTAGCCATCAGAGGATGGGTACATGGTGGTCATGAAGGGATGGACATGGTCAGAAACAATGCTCAGGTAGCCCGTGGCATTTAAACGATGCCCAATTGGCACTAAGGGGTCTAAAGTGTGCCAAGAAAACATCCCCCACACCATTACACCACCACCACCAGCCTGCACAGTGGTAACAAGGCATGATGGACCCATGTTCTCATTCTGTTTACGCCAAATTCTGACTCTACTATTTGAATGTCTCAACAGAAATCGAGACTCATCAGACCAGGCAACATTTTTACAGTCTTCAACTGTCCAATTTTGGTGAGCTTGTGCAAATTGTAGCATCTTTTTCCTATTTGTAGTGGAGATGAGTGGTACCCGGTGGGGTCTTCTGCTGTTGTAGCCCATCCGCCTCAAGGTTGTGTGTGTTGAGGCTTCACAAATGCTTTGCTGCATACCTCGGTTGGAACGAGTGGTTATTTCAGTCAAAGTTGCTCTTCTATCAGCTTGAATCAGTCGGCCCATTCTCCTCTGACCTCTAGCATCAACAAGGCATTTTCGCCCACGGGACTGCCGCATACTGGATGTATTTGCCTTTTCACACCATTCTTTGTAATCCCTAGAAATGGTTGTGCGTGAAAATCTTAGTAACTGAGCAGATTGTGAAATACTCAGACCGGCCCGTCTGGCACCAACAACCATGCCACACTCAGAATTGCTTAAATCACATTTCTTTCCCATTCTGACATTTAGTTTGGAGTTCAGGAGATTGTCTTGACCAGGACCACACCCCTAAATTCATTGAAGCAACTGCCATGTGATTGGTTGATTAGATAATTGCATTAATGAGAAATTGAACAGGTGTTCCTAATAATCCTTTAGGTGAGTGTATATATATACAGACACACATTTACATACACTTATATATATCTATATCTATCTATATCTATATCTATATATACAGTATATCTATATCTATATATATCTATATCTCCTTTGGGGTGCGAGCAGCTGTTGCTGGGGGTGCCAGAATCCATTGAGGAAGAAAAATTAAAAACATTATTTGTACAAAATCTTAATTTATCTATCCATTCCTAAATAATTAAATGGGCAGGCTATTTCGTGTCAGTGCAATACGCTGCTTGTTAAAACGGATGACTCCTAATCTTACGTGCACTTAGTGCTGCGTGGGTATTATGAACTATCGTATTTGTTCTTCTATTTAAATTTTAAATATAAGTAATTTTTATTTGGTCGACAGAAATATGTTTAGTAGGAATGAAAGTTAAATTTAATCATCATTGCATAAATTTTTCTTCACCATAGAAATTTAAAGACTAAATCCAACTGCCTGATGGGCTCATCAGGCAGTACACACTCACTGCACCCACTCTCGCAAATCGAACCTCAGACGTCAGCGCTAAAGGCGAAGCCTCTCATGTTGCGCTAGGGTGTGTGGTTCGTTTATTTGACAGTATGTAGATCGGGGTGTGTATATATATATATATATATATATACATATATACAGTATATATATTACTTTTGAGAATGCAACGTATAGTTTTGTCCTGGAGGAAAGCAATGTTGCCTCAAATCAATGGCAACCTTTTGTAGGGTGTGTCCCTAAGACTTATTAATTGTCATCATGAATTTCCTTTCTGGAAATTTGAGACATTTGAATTGAAATGGGAGATCAGGGGGTATAACGGTGATGCCAAGAATACATTCAGAGTGTGGCGCTCTGCTGTTTTTTTGTGCAGATGCTTTCACACAGCCTCTCCGCTGCTTTATAAACGAACGCCATATAAAGCCATCACCTTGTCAATTGTGTAATGCGTTTTTTGAACAGGTTTGATGCATGGAAGTGATCACTCGTACTGCGTTCAGTAAGTTCACCTGAGCTGCTCTCTTGTGTGATGTTGCGATGTCCACGGCTTAATTTAATGTTAAGTAAGACCTGGCACTTAAAAGTTTCTGGCTGCACTCCGGTTGTAATATGACGAAGCTGCGCGAGCTCACTTTTGAGAATGTAAGTATAGTTGTCCAGGAGAAAAGCAATCTTGCCTGAAATCAATGGCATCGTTTTGTAGGGTCTATCCCTGAGAGTTATTACTTGTCATTGCGCAGCTGAGCCTTACTGCAAATTGGAGGCATCTGAATTGAAATGGGAGATCAGAGGGTATAAAGGGGACACGAGGAATACATTGAGTGTGGAGAAACTCTAGATGGGTGTGTATTAACTTGTGGATTTTTCTGTGAGTATTTGGTGACAGTGTGACGAAGTTGCTTCGGAAGACGGCGTTAGCCGTGGAGCTCAGCTCAGAGCGAAATGAGGTGAATGGGAGGGGAGATGATGACGTGACTCCCACACCCGCCTTAACTGTCAATCCCCCACAAACACAGTCTCTCGGAATTTGCATAAGCAAAGCCCTTCACCTGCAATTTTAACTTAGTTACAAAGTGATCAAAACTCTCATTTATATCCTGCGTCCTCTCATTAAACTTGTATCCCGCATTACCCGTGGCCATGACAAACACCAGCAGCAGCCTGTCTATGAACTTAATTTAAACTTTAAGTTTACACCGTGCTTTGTTTCCGAAGTAGCAGCACTCATGAATATGGTTGTAAATGTCAGTCGCTCGCTTCTTATTGTTTCGCTGCCTTCTCAATTATATAATGCATGTTTTCTTCAGCGCTTTTTGGGCCTCTTCCTGGTTTTCTACGTACTGCGTGATTACATGGAAGGCGTGATGATGTTACACGAAACTCCGCCCCCACGGGTTTAAAGCTCATCTCCATTACAGTAAATGGAGAAAAATAGCTTCCACTTATGACCATTACGCGTAGAATTTCGATATGAAACCTGCCCAACTTTTGTAAGGAAGCTGTAAGGAATAACCCTACCAAATTTCAGCCTTCTACCTACATGGGAAGTTGGAGAATTAGTGATGAGTCAGTCAGTCAGTCAGTGAGTGAGTGAGTGAGTGAGTGAGTGAGTCAGTGAGGGCTTTGCCGTTTATTAGTATAGATTCTGAACTTTGCTGGTTGTTGGTTTCCTGGTTTTCATTTTCTTTCATCACAACGTGATTAGAGCACTCTCATAGATGATTGTTAGATAGATAGATAGATAGATTTGGCTTTTTACAGTAGCTCAATTAATAAATACATAAATAATAATATATTATGACAAACACCTTATATTTTGACACACAGCAAACCCCTCTCAAATACATACTGGATTGACTAAAAATAAAAGAAAACTTCTAACTTGGCAGTTACATTCATTTTACCACCCCCTAGCTAATTCATTATTATATACATACATTTACATATTAAAACACACTCAATTTAAGGCTGTTGTACATTTTTTTCAAAAAACACATATGGGTAGATGTTCTCTGATGATTTTTTTAAGTTCCTTGCTTATTATTACTTATCTAATACATGCCATTTTCACAGTTAAAAATTGCACTGTGTATTATATAAAACTTGAGTATTAATTGTCTTTCAACTTGCTTTTCTGTGTCAGAAGGGATTTCTATCCATCTTTATTTTGACAGCACAGCCTTGTCATTTCCTCTATGGAGTCGGCACATACTCCCTTTGTCCACAAGGGTTTTTAAATTCCCTTCCTAGATTTGCTCTAACGTCTCCAAGGATATATGCATTACATTAACTGGAGAGTCTCAACTGGCCCAGTATAGGTTAGTGTTGGTGTATACGTGTGATTGTGCCCTCTGATGGACTGTCACCTTGTTCAGCGCTGCAACCCCTTGACACTGAGCAGGCCAAGCAGGTTAGAAATGAATGATAATATTACAACATAAAGCTGCATTTCCTAGGGAAAAACTGTGCATTTTGTAATGGGCTTTAATATTTCAGTCAACAACAAGATTTTATAAAGAAACAATTTTTGATATTCCTTATATATCTATTATAAAAAAAAATCTTGGGACGAGAAAAGACTTTTTTTCCTGCAACGAGATGTGATCTTTTGAAGAGAAACAGAGAAGAGAGACAGAGAGGCACTTTCACGTCCCGTGAGACTGTCAAGTCACATCATACTTACAACCTTTGGAAGCAAGTCCCGTGAGATGGTGACTTTTGCAATTCGCGCACTACTTACAGCCATTTTCAAACAAGACCACGGTCATCTAACCTCTGAGTTGTTAGAATGCTTTTGGGAGACACACTTCCTGTGTTCTCTTTGTGGCAAGAGATTTAACCATGCTCAGGGCTGGAAAAAGACAAAGTAGAACGTTGTAAAGAATTCAAAAACATTGGCGTGATACAAATACAGAGCAGGTTAGAGATAATTGAAGTAGGAAAATTTGAAAGTCTCAAAAAAATCAGAGTAAAGATCGCATTAGCGCAAACAAATGGAAAATATTACTCAGTGAAATAACGGAACAGCAAAAAGAGATCAGATAGTGTTTGAGGATATCTGGGGGAGAAGAGAGACAAGGCAGTGAGACAAAAAGTGCTGCACAAGATGCAGATCACCTGGTACGGCAGCAGAAGCAAGCCAGCAGCTGATCGAGCAAAGAGGAGGTAGAAAATAAAAACTATTTGTTTCCCATTGTATCACCGTTTAAGAGGAGGTTTCAGAGAAGCGACCGTGTCTCCTTGGGGTGTGTTCAGTCCCCCTTTTCACAACGGCACATAGTGCTGGCGGGAGGGGTTGGTGAGCAAAGCGAGCAGGGTGGCAAAGTCCCCTAGTTTCTTCTAAACACAATTATGTTTGCAAAAGTCACATTTCTAAAAAGACTCAATCACAAACTGCACAAGACTATTAAGAACACAACATATTGTAATGATGAGTTGGATGGAGCTGGACAACCATAAAGCAGCTTATGCATGTGTTTTAAATTAACTTGCTGAGGATCTTTACCAAGAAATCCAGATTGTGGCCAGCAGTGCTAGTCATTGAATGATCCTCACATTAAATTCATTCATCAGATGCAGATCAGCCCTGTTTCGAGTTGCACTGATGATCTATACAGATGAAAAAGATGTAATGTTTCAAAAATATGTATTTTAATTTACTCATAAGAGGATGATAAATAGGAAGAACAGAATATGTAGAAGCAAAGAGGATGACAACCTGATACCCCATTCTGAGTCTGTCCTCATGGGTGTCTGCTTTGTGCGTTATTTTCAGGCAAGCACATTTTAGCCTAACTGCCTATCAGTTTGCCCCCTTAACTCCCACAGCTCTCTCTCCCTCTGTCCTTTAAACAACCTTGGCCTGTTTTTAGTTACCTTTGCAAACTATTCCTCTGACTGCAGGCTCAATGAGTTCTCTCAATGAGTTGTTACTTCTGGCTTGCCTCCTTACCTGAGACTGCATGCTGCCATCTAATAGTCTAAAAGTAATGACTAGCTTCCTCCTCCAGACCTTACCCTTAAAAGGACTACATGGTCCAACCTTAGGATCATCCTACCAACTATGAGGGCTTCTGACTCCCTGCCAAACCTCCCTGACTTCACTCCAACTGTGACAAAGTCTAGTAAAAAGATTCATGGGTACCCACAACATGCACAGAGCCTGCCACCCCTTGTTATAGCTCTGTTTCCCACACAGGTATTCAGGGCTGCTCTCCTATTACTTTGGATATTTCACAGTTCTATGTGTCTCCAGTGCCATTATGAACCCCTTGTGAACCTGGCCATTCTTCAACCAGTGGTAAAATACAACTCTGTCTACCCGCACAGGTATGTTACAATACAAGTCAATAATGCGAAAACACCACAGAAGTAAAAGATCATAAAGGTAAAAAGAGTCAAGGAATTATTTTTATAGATTTATACCTGTTAGTGCTAAGCATTCTGAATATAAACAAGCTTCTCTTTATTTAAAATTAAACCAAAATTATCACAGGAAGCCAAGCTATTTTGAGAAGAAAAGCCTAATTTAATATTTTCTGGTTCCTTTAGATGAAAAGAACCCCCCATTCACCTTCATAATGTGATCCAGTTCATACACTAAAATACATTTCAGAATAATATATTGTAGTTCTTTACAAGGAATATACTAGTAGTAGTATTAAAAACAGCTCTTTATTCAGCGGCCCCTGAAAGGGCTATTTAGAGAAGTCAGGAAACATCCTGACTACTGCAACACTAGGGAGGACATTAGAAAGGACATTATATGTGGTGGGTAGCACAATTACAAATCAACAAAACATGCCAAGATAACTAATAAACACTGTTGTGACCTAAATGAACAAGGAAATTAGCTATGAAGGGTATGGCAAAAAACAACTTCTATTAACAGGACGGGGAACAAGAACAAAATAAAGAGGGCTGGATGAATAACCAATAACCAGAATGTGTAAGACAAAGTATGTTGAAGGAAATTCCTAACACAGCCCTAACTAGATCTAATAAATATGTTGGTTTTAAATTGAATAAAATACATGGATGCCAGATTCTATGTACACCATTTTATATACAGTGGTGTGAAAAACTATTTGCCCCCTTCCTGATTTCTTATTCTTTTGCATGTTTGTCACACAAAATGTTTCTGATCATCAAACACATTTAACCATTAGTCAAATATAACACAAGTAAACACAAAATACAGTTTTTAAATGATGTTTTTTATTATTTAGGGAGAAAAAAAATCCAAACCTACATGGCCCTGTGTGAAAAAGTAATTGCCCCCTGAACCTAATAACTGGTTGGGCCACCCTTAGCAGCAATATCTGCAATCAAGCGTTTGCGATAACTTGCAATGAGTCTTTTACAGTGCTCTGAGGAATTTTGGCCCACTCATCTTTGCAGAATTGTTGTAATTCAGCTTTATTTGAGGGTTTTCTAGCATGAACCGCCTTTTTAAGGTCATGCCATAGCATCTCAATTGGATTCAGGTCAGGACTTTGACTAGGCCACTCCAAAGTCTTCATTTTGTTTTTCTTCAGCTATTTAGAGGTGAATTTGCTGGTGTGTTTTGGGTCATTGTCCTGTTGCAGCATCCAAGATCGCTTCAGCTTGAGTTGACGAACAGATGGCCGGACATTCTCCTTCAGGATTTTTTGGTTGACAGTAGAATTTATGGTTCCATCTATCACAGCAAGCCTTCCAGATCCTGAAGCAGCAAAACAACCCCAGACCATCACACTACCACCACCATATTTTACTGTTGGTATGATGTTCTTTTTCTGAAATGCTGTGTTCCTTTTACGCCAGATGTAGTCTTGGCAATCATTGAGATGTTTCTTAGCAAAATTGAGACGAGCCCTAATGTTCTTTTTGCTTAACAGTGGTTTGCGTCTTGGAAATCTGCCATGCAGGCCGTTTTGCCCAGTCTCTTTCTTATGGTGGAGTCATGAACACTGACCTTAATTGAGGCAAGTGAGGCCTGCAGTTCTTTAGACGTTGTCCTGGGGTCTTTTGTGACCTCTCGGATGAGTCGTCTCTGCGCTCTTGGGGTAATTTTGGTCGGCCGGCCACTCCTGGGAAGGTTCACCACTGTTCCATGTTTTTGCCATTTGTGGATAATGGCTGTCACTGTGGTTTGCTGGAGTCCCAAAGCTTTAGAAATGGCTTTATAACCTTTGCCAGACTGATAGATCTCAAATTACTTCTGTTCTCATTTGTTCTTGAATTTCTTTGGATCTTGGCATGATGTCTAGCTTTTGAGGTGCTTTTGGTCTACTTCTCTGTGTCAGGCAGCTCTTATTTAAGTGATTTCTTGATTGAAACAGGTGTGGCAGTAATCAGGCCTGGGGGTGGCTACGGAAATTGAAGTCAGGTGTGATACACCACAGTTAGGTTATTTTTTAACAAGGGGGCAATTACTTTTTCACTTTTTTTTTAAAAACCATCATTTAAAAACTGCATTTTGTGTTTACTTGTGTTATATTTGACTAATGGTTAAATGTGTTTGATGATCAGAAACATTTTGTGTGACAAACATGCAAAAGAATAAGAAATCAGGAAGGGGGCAAATAGTTTTTCACACCACTGTACGCATGGCCTAATGACAAAATTAGTCAAGTGACTTGTGTCATGTGACCAGCAATAGATATGGTAATGACTAACAATATGGATGTACCTGTACTTTGATAGAGAAAAACAGCAAGAGTATTTTGTTGATGAATAGGGTTAATGTTAACCTAGCTGGACTAGCAAAAGTAATGTTGAGTAGGACCAGTAGAGAAGATGTAGTCAGAAGGAAAAAGGCATGAAACTGAAAGATCAAAATATCTCATATCAGAATCAAAATGAGAGGCAAAAGAGAACACAAAGAGTCAGCTCCAAAAAAGACTGTTGAGCAATTAGATTAAAACAGTGGTTCTTAAACTTTTCTCATGACCCAATTTTGCCTTTTTTGTGTCTTCAAGACCCAAAATCACAACTGACTGGGGGTCCCCTTTGCAGAGTCAGCATCACAGGTCATAACAAAGCAGTAGTGATTGTCCACTTCGCAAACGTGACCCTTTCCAGTTTAGTACTAGTGTCAATCATGACTCTGCAGGACTCAGTTTAAGAGAATAAATTGTTCAAAAAAAAGGATTTTGTATCCTCCGACTCAGATGAAGTACTCAAAAAGAATGATCTTTTAACCCATCACATCATAATAAGACCAATATCTGTCCATCCATCCATCCATTATCCAACCCACTATATCCTAACTACAGGATCACGGGGGTCTGCTGGAGCCAATCCCAGCCAACACAGGGCACAAGGTAGGAAACAAACCCTGGGCAGGGCACCAGCCCACCACAGGACAATTTAGAATCACCAATGCACCTAACCTGCATGTCTTTGGACTGTGGGAGGAAACCCCCCACACAGACACAGGGAGAACATGCAAACTCCACGCAGGGAGAACCCGGGAAGCGAACCCGGGTCTCCTAACTGTGAGGCAGCAGTGCTACCACTGCACCACTATGCCGCCCTAAGATCAATATAATATATAATAGTGTATACAATATACTGTATCTACTCTCTCTCTCTCTCTCTCTGTATATATATATATATATATATATATATATATATATATATATATATATAAAATCCTAAGCCTAAAAGTGCAACAATTTTGTGCAACGATTTTATGTGACTTTTTATGTTACCTTTTTTTTCACCCTTTAAATCATTAAATCGGGCTTATTTTAAAACCTACATATATATGTTTGGTATCATTCTTTTCAGAATTTATCGAACTTTAATGTGATGTTGTTAGTTTTATTCCGTTTTTAAATTATAAACTAAAATTTCATTAAAGTTGTGGTTTTTAATATCAAGAAAGTTATGGCTTTTATTTTTGATCAAGTAAACTTTCTTTCACAGAAACAAACTTTAAAAAAAAAATATCTATTCATAACACCAATGTTTGTATTTAGGTGATTTAGTTAGCTGAAGGTCAAGTTACGATGACCCATTGCATACCACTTTAGTTTTCACGTGATTTTTCCTGTTATTTAAATGACTCATTTAAAAAAAAAAAAAACTATCTATAAGAATGCCAGTTAAAATGAATGGATCCTTTATTTAGTCTCTTATAAATACTCATCGAGTATAGTGGACCTCAGTTTAACAGGAATACTCCAGTCGGTAAGAGAGTAAATATTTTATTCTCATTTCATGATTTTTACTCCGTTAAATAATAATTAATTTTTCTTTTACATATTTATGGAATGTTGTGATTTTGACCCCAATAATCATTTTTCTTTTGTACATTTACAGATTTTACTAATATTCTGGCAGCAACTGAGGGTTGGGTGCCAGAAGCACCAGGGAGGCTTGCCCTCCTAGTAATATATAATATTTTAAACAACTCAATTCGTGACAATTAAGAAAAGGCACAGAGTCACCAAAATCATGACTAGCTCAAAAAGCCAGGAGGTCAAACAAAACTGAAATGCTAAAGACAAAATGGAGACCAGAAATTATAATCTAAAAAAGATAAAAAGCTGAAAAATCTTTTAAATGAATAATTATATACTTCTAACACAGAGCTTGATCAGTTTAAGATAATGTCCACAAACGTGGATATCGACAGACACGCACCATTGAATTATATAGACGCCTCATGATGATGTCACACTGTGATAAGTGCGGAGATCATGTGAAGGCAGAGGCACACATCACCACAACTAGACCACCTTGGCCGATATCAAAATAACCAAAATGGTGACAAACATTGACTGGTGGCTCAAATGGCAGGAACATATTAAAATTATAATATTAAATTATAATGATAAGAAAACCAAAAAATATTTGACACCCTTATCAAGCATGTAAACTGTACAACAGTTATGACAGCATTCATGAAAAACCTATTCTGATCTATTCTGATTGATCTATTGTTTGAAATTATAGATAAAGGAAACAATAATTTAATTTAATCGACATTTTTATTGCAAAAAAATTACACATAGATTACATAACCAAAATGTAATTTTTCTTGCCTCTACTTCGCAAATTTTTTCAGTAAATCTTTCAAACCCTCTGTGAAAGCTAGGTCATATTCAATTGGAATTGTTGCCAAATCTACAAGTCTGTTTTAAAAAATACTCCGACATGTACAGTTGTTTGCACGTCAGAAAACTGCACTTGCCTCGCCAAAAGCAAAGCTACTCAGGGCAGACAGATGAGACATCTGTGGAGTTTGATTGTGCAGAAGTAATAGAAGATGAAAACACGAAACCCTTAAAATATTTTTTGAGTTAGCTGTGAGATCTAAAGCGTGAAGCGGGAATCTATACCTTTCTCACTCTGGCTCACTTTATTTAATTTTATTTTCTTATTTTGTAATTATCGGTTTATAAATAAATACTGATACAGACCACTTCAGCAAGCAAACAACAGAGATCTGTTGAAAATGGCACTCAAGGTCAGCCGGCCGTGTTTTTCCCACCATTATGATCCATGCCCTAGGCGCATCCTTAATTCACCTTAATGGTGGTGCCAGCCCTGCATTTTCGACCATTTATCTGAAGCCTGGTCATGGGGGGTAACAGTCTTAGTAGTGAGGCCTGTATGCCCCTTTCCCCAGGCACACTTGCCAACTTCTACTGGATCGCAAGTCATTCCCAGGCTATCTGTAAGATTTATTCCTACCAGCGAGCCCAGGGTCTTCCCTGGTGTGTCTTCTGAGTTGGTTGCGCCCGTAAAACCTTCACAGGGAGGTGGCTGGGAGGCATCCGTATCAGATGCCCAAACCACCTCATTTGGCTCTTCTCGATTTGGAGGGTCAGCTGCTTTGCTCCAAGCCTCTCCTGGATGTCAGCACTTCTCACCTTATCTCTAAGAGAGAGCCTATTCACCCTGCAGAGAAAGTTTGTACCCAAGATCTAATTCTTTCGGTCATTACTCAAAGCGGATGACCACAGGTGACGGTAGAGACATAGATTGACTGGTAGCCATGGGATAATTTAAGGTTTTGTTATTTTGTTTTTATTTATTTACTTTTTGAAAAATCATTTTACTTTGTCTACACCATTTGAAGGCATGTTCCAATTAAATTAAGCGGAAAATATATATATTTTATCACTTTTTAGTCACTTTTGGCAAGCTATTTAGGATGGTGAAACTGCTTAAACATTTACAAAACAATGGTTGCAAAAGTATCTGCTGGCAAAAAATTATGTATCAGGTGTAAAGGAGAAGAATCAAAATACTAGCTTACAAGGTGTCAAAGGGTGTTTCATAAAGTACGCAATTTTTGAATTGCATGGGATTTTTTTTGTTTGAAGGTTGTCAGCACTATTCCCATCATTTTCATTATCTATTTTCACTCCAATTAGAAGAATATTTGTTGTTTTTCCATTTAGTAGCCATGGAGCGGTTCAGTATCGAGCAACGCATTCTTATTGGGCAGGAGGCGTGATTAGACCCTTCTTTTTTGAAGATGATGATGGAAATTCAGTTACTGTAAATGGCAACTATTATCGGGACATGATCACTAACTTTTTGTGGCCTGCTTTGGAAGAAATGGAGGATGACGGAATTGATGAAATGTGGTTTCAGCAGGACAGGGCTACCTGCCATACACGCCGGAGACAATCACCTTGCTTTGTGAAAAGTTCCCTGAGTGTCTGATCTCGCTTCATAACACCGACAAAAAATGGAAAATGAAGAGAACACACAAACCATTTAGAGAACCTAGCTCAGAATTGAAGCTCACAAACTAGCATCATAAGGTGGCAACACTATGGAGTGGGCTACTCTGTGTAAAGTAACGTGTCCCTTAAACGGAGACAGCTGCATGTCATGTGTAATGATGATAGCTGACACTTTCTTTTCCAGTTAGTGTTTCCCTCCTGACCCCATGGAAACCAAAGTTGCCTTTAGCTATCATCTATCCAAGTGTCAAGTGTCAAAAACATGATAACATCCAAAAGCACATCATATTTGCAAAAAATATCTAGTTTTCCTCCCATATTCATGTGTATGTTAGTTTCTTTGATAACAGTGAACTGGCTCATTTGAGTAGCGGTGGGTGAGTACATAAATATTGTGGAATCTCCAGTACATAATTGATGGTGTCTAAATACACTTTGATGACCTTGAAATTGAAAGAGCAATTTCTAAAAAGAGGGCAACAATGAGATTGCTCATAATTTCACTTGCCCAGCCACATTGGCCCAACTTCTATAATGGATATAATGAGGTTATTAGAAATAAACTTGATGCATTAGGATTAAAAGTCAAACCAGAGGTAAGGAATTTAGGGGTAACTATTGACTCTGACCTGAATTTTAAATCACATATTAATCTGGATTACTAGGACAGCATTTTTCCACTTAAGAAATATAGCAAAAGTTAGACCCCTTGTAACACTGCAAGATGCTGAGAAATTAATCCACACTTTTGTTTTCAGTTCACTAGATTACTGTAACGCTCAACTCTCAGGACTACCCAAAAAACACATAAATCAATTGCAACTAGTACAGAATGCAGCTGCTAGAATCTTAACTAGGAAAAGAAAATTTGAGCACATTTCTCCAGTTTTTATGTCACTACACTAGTTACCTGTGTCATTCAGAATTGACTTTAAAATACTCCTTATGATTTACAGGCCATAAATAATCTCGCCCCATCTTATATATCGGAATGTCTTACACCTTACACTCCAAATCATAACCTTAGATCTTCAAATGAGTGTCTACTTAAAGTTCCAAGAGCTAATCTTAAAAGAAGTGGTGAGGCGGCCTTCTCCTGTTATGCACCTAAAATCTGGAATACTTTACCAATAGAAATTTGCCAGGCTGATACGGTGGAGCACTTTAAAAAACTGCTAAAAACACATTACTTTAACATGGCTTTCTCATAGCTTCATTTTAGTTGAATCCTGATGCTCTGTATATTCAGTTAATTGTCATGATTATTCATGGTGGCTCCAAAATCCATACTAACCCCTACTTTCTCTTCTGTTCTTTTTCCGGTTTTCTGAGGTGGCGACCAGCGCCACCACCACATAATCAAAGCACCATGATGTCACTAAAATGATGGATTAAAGGCCAGAAGTCCACATGACCGTCATCATCAAGTTCTTCCATGAGAACCCTGAATAACATGAGGACTGATTGAGGTCATTTATGTTAGGTAGAATACCTAGAGGGGGCTTGGCGGTCTCGTGGTCTTGGAACCCCTGCAGATTTTATTTTTTTCTCCAGCCGTCTGGAGTTTTTTTGTTTTGGCCATCGGACCTTACTTTTTTTCTATGTTAATTAGTGTTCTCTTATTCTAATTTTTATTTATTTTTTTATTTTTTCTCTTTCTTCATCATGTAATGCACTTTGAGCTGCATAATTTGTATAAAAATATGCTATATAAATAAATAAATGTTGTTATTCTATTTTTCTTTTTCACATTCCTGAACAGTCTAGACTCTGCAGTAGGTTTGGTGAGGGTCAGATATTCATGTGAGAGTGCAATGGTACCCCATCCATAGTTGGTTCCTACTTTATACCCACGACTAAATTAAAGAGATATAAAAACAGATAAACAAATGTTCTTTTCTATATCTCCAGCTGATGTTAAACACTATGCTAAGGCACTTTTTAAAAATCGGGAGTGGTCTCCCTTATACTCAGATATGGGGATGGATGATTATAATGATTATATTTTATATTACTAGGGGGCTTCGCCCCCTGCTCGCTTCAATGCCAACCCCCATGTTTGGTGTTCCAAATACACATTTTTAAGATTTTTTTTCTTTGAACTTCTGTAAAAATAATATTTGTAATCTTGCAAGTCCCGATATGCTGAATCTTTTTAATGAGGTCAGTGAGACGTGTTTAATGACTTTGTATCATACTGTAATTCAGGATAGGTTTCTCTGTTTGGAACTTCAGCACAGACAAAATGACCTACATCATCAGCAGTTAATAATTTTTTTTACAAAGTAACCAATAAATGCATGTGTGCTAAATTCCTTTTTTGAAATTCTCAAGATTCTTTATTTGTTACATACATAATTATACAGGACAACACGCAGTGAAATGCATCCTGATCCACTTATCAAAAACTGTGAAAAGTTACAAGAATATCAGTTAGATTAACATTGAAAGATAACAGTATAGTAGAACATAATAAATAAGTAAAATTATGTGAATAAACTAGAATTAAGTGTTAAGGTGCAATAGTGCAGTGATTATTGTGCCAAACCAGAGTTAGACTGGTGCATAATTAAATGAGGCAGTTTGTTTGTTTGTGCTACTGCGATCTTTACTTTCTTTTTTTATATTTTCTAATTTCCTATTTTCATATCCTTTAACTTCCTCTACATGTGTATAGCGCCAACTTTTTTTTTTTGAGCCTTTCTAATTTTACCACTTTCATAATCTCTAACCTGCTCTGCATGTGTTTAGCGCCAACGTTTGTAAACGTCTTTATGAAGTTCTACTTTGTCTTACTCTTTGTCTTTTAATTCTGAGCCGGATTACTTTGTTTTCCAATTCCACTTGTTCCGGGCTGATAATTACTTTCCTTATTTTCTGAATTTGCACCTCGATTATTCTTTTTTGCTCTTTTTTCTCTCCAACGTTTTTGAGTCTCTTTTCTCCGCGCTGCTTTCTTCTTTGCTTAGATGTCGACATTTCATTTATAACGTACAGTCCTTATATGCTTTATATGTGCTGAGAGCCCTGAATCTGTGTGTGCTCAAAAACTTTAGACGACTGAATGTTTTGCTGCCTCTTGGCTTATTTGATATTGATTGTAAGTGGGGCGTGTCTTGCAAGAAATCTCATGTTCCACGTCATCGTGAGACGGTCCTGGCACAAAGTCTCATGTTTAAGGTCCCTGGCGAGACGCTCTGTGGCCATGGTTCTCTTTTCTCCGTGTTTTCTTCTTCGTTTAGTCGTCGACATTTCATTTCTACCCTATTCATTTCATTTCTACTGTTTTAACCTTATATTCACTGAGAGCCCTGGAGCTGTGTATGCTGCGTGACTGCCTTTACACTACTGATTTGTTTTTTTCTGCCCGTGGTCTTATTTGTTGATATTGCTTGTAAGTAGGGTGTGTCTTGCAAGAATCTCGTGCTGTGTTCCCGTGAGACGCACCGTGGCAAGTCTCTTTGTCTCGTGCGTCTTTTAAATGTCTTGTGAGAAGATCACGTATCGTAGCCTTGCTTTTGCTTTTCAGGACAGGATTTCTTTTTATAATAGAGAGATATAGATTAAAGAACCATAAACAACAAATCAATTCAAATTAATGATAGATTGAACAATTATTATAAAAGTAAAGTTGAATAAATCGGACTCTGCACCTGCATGAATAAAAAAAAAATAATCAAGTATGTGTTCAGGTAAAGTACCACTTTATTATTCTTACATATAGTCTCCTTGGATGGATTTGGCCCAAAAGTTAATACAGATCTACAATTGTTGTGTAACAACCACATGCCAAATGTCATCCATTTATCTTGTTGTGTTTTTGATTTATCCAAAATAAAATAATTCCAAAAAACTGTTTTTTTGGACTCTGGGAGGTCTAAAATGTTTTTTCACGATTACTGCACTTTCTCTATGCTTTGTGTACAAGAAAGTAAAAAGGAAATATGTTTAGCAGCAGCTAGCTATCCTGACTAAACCAAGAAAATGGCCATTAAACCAAAGATCGTGATTGGGACATTTAATGCAGCAGCACAATTATAAATTCTAGTTTGTGTCCTGAAAATCAGGAAATATAAAAGCTTCTAATAAAATTGCCTCAAAAGAGTCTTTTTTTTATTAATAGCTTTTTCTAACATAGTTTTTTTTTTAAACCTAGCTCACTTAGTGAAATGACTTGTTAATTTGGTAACACAAATTATAAGTTTTTTTTATCAATATGCTGTATGAACTGTTTTCATGATTTCTTGGAAGGCTAGACATACTTGGAGTTTTTTGGTGTACAAACTGCCATAGCACATTTTATAGAAGAACATTTTATATTACATTTTATTTCTTTTCCAGGATCACACAGTGAGCCAGAGATGGCCATTAAACCACTGCTTTTAAGGATTTAAGCCAAGCTCCTCCATCATTCTCCCTCACCCTGTACTTCTCAGTTTTTAAAATGTTCATGTACTCTGGTTAAACTTTGACTGATACCCTTCAACTCACTGGTGCAATGAAAGTAAACAATAAAAAAACAGTATGTACAAACGATTAAGAAAAATACACAAATCTGATATTAAAAACAACAATGAAATCTAGTTTTTCTGTTTTCAAAGTACATTACCTGTTTGATGTTGTTCTCTTTCTATTTAGATTGGCTTGTGTTTCTGCTTCAGTCAATATATAGTAAGGCAGTTACTATTTGGCTATCAACTCAAAAAACATATGAGGTTCTATTGGACCTCCTGGGTGGACATTGTTGCATACAGCAACAAAGTCTGACTTTTTAAAATACCATGAAATTTAAGTGTTTCATATGACATACGTACATCTATTATTTCATTTTCAAATTTATGTGTTAAATCCAGTCTTTTCATCTGAGAAACACAGAGCAATACCAGATAATTAATGGAACTGCTCAGTAAGCAGGAAACATGAAAGATTATTTCTTACAGTGAGAATTGACTACGGTGACATTTTAGTTGCAGCCTGTTCAAATTCTTCCTGTAACTTTTTGATGTCCAATCCTATAGTTTAGTTACCAGTTTAGTTTACAACTAATTTCAGAATCTTTCATCTAACACTGTGCTTCTCAACAAGTGGGTCTCAAGGTACTGTTGTTTATAATGGATTACAGTGGGTCGCAGTGGGGTGCAACTCCAACAATTGAGCTCAATCTGCTCACCTACTTCACAGATTACCCTCGATCCCCTCCCTTGTTTTGATGATTGTTCTTGAACCACCACGGGGGAACCTCGATTCACCAAAGGGGACCAAGCTTGGACAATCATCCTTGAGTCAACCAAGGGGACCAAAGAGGGTGAGAAGCACTGTTTTTAAGAAATATAGCTGTCAATTGTCATCATTGTTCTATTTCCTGCTCTTAATACCTCTTAATACCACGATTTGTAATACTGCCTCAACATTTTAGGGGCCAAGGTTTAGTTCCTAGGGCAGCCAGTTTTATTATTTTCCTGTTTTTATAAAATATTTTGCAGATATTCCTGATTTCATCCAAAGGTGTGTTCCCTTCACTGGAAACTCTGAACTGACCCATCATGAATATCAGTCTTGGGATGGACACCATAGTGTGCAACCAAAGACGGCCTTTCTGCTTGATGGTTTTCAATATGTAAATGAAGCCGTACCATCCAAACTTTGTCTTTTTATCTTTTCTCTCTCAGGTGACCATATCTTTTGTTAGTTAATATTATAATATTTTAATTGAAAGTACTGGACAAATTAAAAATGATTATACAGGATTTTACATGTATTAATTAACTACTGTTTAGCTAGACCCAATGACACTGAATGAAATTAAATGTTATGTTATTTAGTTAGATATTTTTGTATATACAGTATGTAGTGTCATAACTAGAATGGCCCCTCTATATAAATATATTATCACACTTGCAGACTTCTGTTGGGGGAATTGATTTAAACAGTACATTGGAGAATGAATAGGGGCTGCGTATCTGCTCACCCTTTTACTTTTTTATCTACCAACTAGAGGAGCCCTGACATTCTGCTAGGAGGCTCGGTCATGGACGTCATGCATGATGATATCATATAAAGGTCAGCATTGTGTTCATTGTGTCCAAGGTGGTGGATAGGCACTGTAAAGTTTGCTGAGTGTTTCCCATTATGTTTGGTTTCTTGACTTTTGCTAAGCTGTTTTTGCCTTCATTGTTGACTCACATTTAGGTTTTGATTATCTCCTATCAGTACATTTGTGATTATTCTTGTATGGCGGTTGCCATGTTATTTACTATAACTATAACTATTGTAAGTCACATAACAGAGTGGCAGGGTTGTAGTAGTAGCTTACAGCCACACTTGAGTAAAAGTAGACATCTTTCTGGAAAGTGACTTGAGTAAAAGTATAGAATTTGCTCAAGAGAAAACTATTCAAGTAGAAGTTTTAAAGTATCTGATATTAGGTGTACTTAAGAATCAAATTGCAAGTAAATGCAGGATCTCTGTCTGTTTGATTTATAGTAAAAAAAAGTACAAATGTAAGTCATATTACAATCAATATAATCCAAGCATAAGCCAAATAACTGCAGCTTGAAGTATTGCCATTCAGTGTGAGCAGATAGCGTAATGACTGTATCTGAATGCACTAGTAGGAGAGGTGTGGAGAATTCCTCCCCTTTAAGAAGAAGCTAATCTATTCCTGAAAACTCCTTCATAAGGTGAATTTTCATATTGCAAATTGTGATGTGCAAACTCCACCTTGTTCGCTTTGCCTTGAGCTCAGAGAAATCATGGAAGTGTCTGTGAATATCACCAAACTCAGCAAAATGCATTGATGTCAAAGGTGAAGGACTACTATATCTGAACTAGATTTGACTGGGTTATACTGGGGCAATCATCTTTAAAGTGTCCCTGAGGGCTAAGGAAACATCTACCAGCTATACTGGACCGATGTTTGTGGCCAAAAAGGTGACATGAGCTGTGCCAACCACTGCACCACCAAGCCTCCATGAGATCAAATAAGAATGTTACGTTTAAACAAAGTGAAAATGATGAAATCGTAATCAAAGGTCAGAGTAAATACGTAGGTCTTTTAAGGGCAGAAGATTCAAAGTGGTGTGTCATGATTGAAGCTGCACTGGCTCATTATATTTTTTGAAGTCGGGCAGAAGGCTCTCCAAACTGTCTGTGCTGAAACCTTACACTTTTTCTTCTATCAAATGATAGGAATGTCTTGTAAATAGCAATACATTTTTTATTTTTTATTATTCTTACATATAGTCTCCTGTGTTGTCAGCGGTGACATCAGGCTCCTTCAAGGTTTGTTTTTTATCTCCATGTGGCTAATTTTGCATCCATAGGGCAAGTGCCCCCTTCTCTTATAAAGACTTGGAACTTGAAGGTCAACCTTCACATTTGGTAACAAACAGAGATAACTTGTTATTTATGCTGTATGTGTTTCATAAAAATAAAATTTTGAGACCCTGCATTATTTACTTATCTGATCTACCACTAACTAAGTCCCATAGAGTCTGTAATGCCAATCATTAGCATTGTATACCCAGGGCAGTTCCACCCAATGTTGACGGTTACAGTTTCCGGGGAATGTCTCTCTACCCTCACAAAGTATTAATGGGTGCTGGGGAAAAAAAGTCTTCCTAAACCAGCCAAATTATCAGTAAATAATTCAACAAGCAAGGGCGAACAGGAACACAGCAAATTTGCTGCAGATAAAGCTTTGTCAAAATTCGCTGATCAACAATAATTTGTGAGCTAATAATTTAAATGGAAAACAAATTTGAGTTCTCCATGGGAACAAAAATTGCCCCCATTGTTTGTTTAAATCACACCAAACTGCATAAAAGTAGACAGACTTAGTATAATAATTACAAACAAAAAAAAACATTAGTAAGACATTGGTCTTCAGGTTCTGGTTCTGGTTTGGAGTTGTAATGCCCCACCAATGTAAGAGTCAACACACATAACAAGGTGAGTGAACCCATAGCATGTGAACCACAACTGTACCTCACAGTAGCCACTGGATCAATTTCACCCCATTAGGGAGGCTGCCATGAGTGCAGTGTCTGAACACAGCAGCATCAGCTGTGGAAATAAAAGAGACCGGGATTGTGCTTCACCAATGTTCAGCTCCGTCACATTCAGAGACGGCCATGATGACAGTATCTGAATTCAGCATCTACTCAGAACAATGAATACCGAGACTGCATCACCAGCATCCAGCCCCCCTCATTCATAAAACTGTATATACAACTTAAACAGAAATATTCTTAAAACAAACTCGAGTACAGAAACAAAGTATTCCTGCTTCACATACAACACTGCCGAGTGGTCACGTGACATAGTGTGTCATCATTTCCTGCCTCTAAATGAACGCAGCGTACTGCCCCTGGCATCTGATCACTGAAATGTCTTTGTTTCTTCTTTGTTTTTAAACAAAGCTTGTTTAGTGTGTTAGGTCTGAACAATTTAAACAAAGATATTAGAAGATTGTTTGCTTTGCTTCTTAACTTTGATTTTTTCTTAGCATTTTGGTTTGGTCATTCAGTTCTCTTTCAGACTTCCAGTATTTCTTACCTTCTTTCTATTTTAGACCATGGTGCTGCTCTGGCCTGCCCACCAAGCTTTTTCTTTAGCATAGTAGAACCTGAAAGTTTACTTCCAAGAAAACTTCATCCTTGTCTCTTTGATTTTACCAATCCAACTTGGGGCTTTATCTCCTGATCTCATCACCTCATTCCAGTCTTCTTTAAGGTTGAAAAATAGTCAACAATCACTGCACACCATTTTTAAGGAATAACTGAATTAGCTAAACAGTTGTGATCTCTTAAAGAGGGACATGAATATTTGGGCTCAGAAAGGGCCAGTTTAAGTACAGCTAAGCTAAATTCAAAGAAGCAAGGAATGGCTGTTCTTTTATTATGATAACCCTGGACTTGTGACTGGCAAATGCTTATGGTTACAAGAAAATGACAAGCACATGCCATCAGTAGAAACAAGGAAGACTAACACTAATTATTATAAAGCTAGCAAAATACCTGCGCTTCACAGCGGAGAAGTAGTGTGTTAAAGAAGTAATGAAAAAGAAAAGGAAACATTTTAATAATAACGTAACATGATTGACAATGTAATTGTTTTGTCATTGTGATGAGTGTTGCTGGCATATATATATATATATATATATACACACACACATCTACATATATACATATATACACATATCAACATATATATACACATACATTTACATACATACATACACACACACATATACATATATACATACATACATACAGATAAATATACATATATATATTGTCACACACGTGCGAGTAGGAGGCAGTCAAAGAGCCTAAAGGTGAGTGAAATCTCGCGAGACAAGGGTTTATCACGTGGTACTTACCTGAACCTCTTTCTATCTACAGAAAACCGGAAGAAAAATAAAACACTTTCCAGTTCAAATCCAAAATGGCCGCGATGACGTCACTTCCGGTTCCAGTCTGATGACGTCATTTCCGGTTCCACACTCGATTATTCTGGTCTACTCTTGGTGACATTGGTTCCATGGTCCCGCCTCCAATCATCACTTCCTGACAACCATTTCCTTTCCCATCATCCCATCTGTTATAAAAACGCCATCTTGTTGCAGTCATGTATTCACTTTGTACTGTAAAGTCATTTTGAATCAACTTTTTCATTCTCTGTCTGGACGACAATATATGGGGACAAAACCCCCAAACCTTTTTCTAGTTTGAAGAGACTCTTGATTTATTACAATTGGCGAGTCGGCAGGATATTGTTCATCATGAGCGAAGAACAGGACCTCAATACGGTACTTCACACCATCATGGGAGATCTTCAAACATTGAAGATACAGATGGGAGAAACCAGGACTCAACTGGCAGAGTCCGAGGCTCGTTCTCGTGCTGGTGCACGGCCGGAGGTGGTTCGGCCACAGCCAATCCAGTTAACCCCTTTGACTGAAGAAGATGACATCGAGTCTTACTTTTTGATTTTTGAGCGTACCGCTAAGCGGAACGCGCGGTCAAGTCGGAGTGGGCATACCTACTGGCTCCCTATTTGAAGGAACGGCGCAGAGGGCTTATTACGATTTAACCGAGGAGCAGGCGGCCAATTATGACGCTCTGAAAACGGAGGTGTTCAAGCGCTACGGCGCTTCAGCAGAACAACAGGCGAGAGTGGAGGGAGTGGCAATTCGATCCAGAAAGGCCGCTAAGAACTCAGGGCTTTGAAGCTTGGGGTAAGGTGTGTCGCTGGCTACGGCCCGATATAAATTCCTCCCACAAAATGGCTGAGCTCCTGGCATGCGAAACCTTCGTGAATGCCCTCCCTGACCACATCGCCCAACAAATAAGAAAGCACACGCTCGAGGATATGGACACCCTAATACAAATAGCAGAGCGTCATTGGGCAGCCTATAAATCGGGGCGATCGGAACGGTCTTCTCGCCGAACCCAACAGATACGTGGAGCAGCCTTTGAGCCCCCCCGACAAACTCCCGAACCTGCCGTCCGTAGAAGGGACAGACTAGCCGGTCCCCGCTGTTTCAAGTGCGGGGAGATTGGACATCTGTCCCCGAGCTGTGCCTACGAGCCTATGGATTGCTCGATAGTGAAGGGAGAAAGGTACTGTGCCGCAGTGAATAACCCTCTGTCTCTTCCATATACAGGTGCAGTTATAATAAATGGTAGAAAGGTAAGGGCAATGTTTGATTCCGGGAGTAACATTTCCATTGTTGCTGCCCGTTACGTATTACCGCGACAGTGGACTAAGGGGAAAACTAGTCTAAGATGTATTCATGGGGATATTAAATATTACAGAACTGCCAGGTGTGTAATATCGCTAGATCATAAAATAACCAGTATGGCTATGGCAGTGTTACCCGATCCCCCTTTTCCAGTCATTTTAGGAAGAGATTGGAATAACATCAACAGCGGTAAGAACGTAACTGCATCTAAAAAGAATTTAGGCTTAGTAATGGAGAATAATGCTCCGACTGCCTCCACGCCGTGTCCCTCAGTAGCACGGATCCATACGGGTACCCAGTGCGAAAATGTTGATGTCCCATCGTCCTCTGCGGGAACTGATACAGTCGGCGCGAAGACGTAGAGGCGATAGCCCCTCCCATTGAACTCGAAAGAGACCCTATTCAAAACTTAGCAACTCAATTTCGGTTAACCCCATCATCATTTAAAAGAGAACAATGGAATGATGATTCATTAAAAAATGCAAGAAATGCAATAGTATCTACCGATGGTTATACAAACCTAGATCCCATGCCACCGATGCCGTTCTTTGTAATTAAAATGAATTATTATATAGAGTGGCAGAACACGAGGGTGAGGTGCGGGCTTTGCTGTTAATTCCACGTACGTTTCGGCGAAACGTATGTGAATTAGCACATGCCCACCTTCTAGGAGCTCATCTAGGCTCCGAAAAAACTTTGGAGAGAATAAAACTCAGATTTTTTTGGCCGGGAATTAATGAGGAGGTCAGGCGATTTTGCGCTTCATGTCCGGAGTGTCAACTTCGCCAGATACCCAGACGGTCTAAAGCTCCTCTCATTCCCCTTCCCCTTGTTGACATCCCGTTTGAACGAGTAGGTATAGATCTCGTTGGTCCATTAGAACCCTCGTTAAAAGGTTTTAAATATATTTTAGTTCTAGTAGATTATGCCACTCGCTTTCCAGAGGCTGTTCCTTTGCGCTCAGCAAATTCAAAAAATATCGCACGGGAATTAGTAGGGATATTCGCGCGTGTTGGGATCCCCAAAGAGGTCTTAACAGATCAAGGGACTCCTTTCACTTCAGAAACGTTCAGGAAGTGGCCAAATTACTCAGGATAAAACATCTAAAAACATCAGTTTATCATCCTCAAACTGATGGACTGGTTGAACGTTTTAATCAGACGTTAAAACAGATGTTACGCAAGGTAGTTAGCGAGGACGGGAGAAACTGGGATCAGTTGCTTCCCCTCGTTTTGTTTGCCTACAGGGAAGTCCCTCAAACCTCAACAGGGTTTTCTCCTTTTGAATTATTATATGGAAGACAACCCAGGGGGATTTTGGACATGTTAAAAGAAGGTTGGGAGGAGGAGGTACTCCCTACCTCGAATATTCTTGAATATATCGCGCAGTTACGCGATAGGCTAGAGAAAATCCGACCTATCCTAAAAGATAATTTAGAAAAGCGCAAGCAGCACAGTCACGTTATTATAATAGAAACACCACCATTCGAATTTGTCCCGGTGATCGTGTTATGGTATTAGTCCCAACCTCCCATTATAAATTATTAGCTCATTGGCAAGGACCTTATGAAATTAAAGAAAGAAGGTCTCTCGACTATTTAGTTAAACAACCTAATCGTCGACCGAGTGAAAGAGTATATCATATTAACTTGCTGAAACCGTGGAAGGAAAGGGAGCCTGATCCCTCCTCCGGACAGCCTAGTTCACTTTTTATGTCCTGTGCCAAACTTAATTTTGGTCCCGATTTGACACCCGAACAGAGACAAGATCTCGAAAAAGCTATCTTGTCTGTACCTGAGGTGGTGGACGAATTACCTGGACGTACTGCGTTGATTGCACATGATATTATTACGGACCCTGGAGTGATTGTCAGGGAGAGACCTTACAGACTCCCGGAGGCAAAGAAAGCGGAAGTGGAGTTAGAAATTAGGCGAATGCTGGATTTAGGGGTTATCAAGAAAGCTATAGCCCTTGGTCTAGTCCAATTGTTCTAGTTTCTAAACCCGATGGGTCTTGGAGGTTCTGTAATGACTTCCGACGACTCAATCAGGTCTCTAAATTTGATGCGTATCCGATGCCGCGAGTAGATGACCTGCTCGATCGGCTAGGAAACGCTCAATTCTAACTACCTTGACATGACAAAAGGGTATTGGCAAATTCCCTTAACGGATTCTGCAAAAGAAAAAACAGCGTTTAGCACTCCCAGTGGACATTGGCAGTATAGGGTCCTTCCATTTGGTTTGCACGGGGCGCCAGCTACTTTCCAGCGTCTGGTAGACACACTGCTACGGCCCCACAATTCCTTTTGTGCGCCTACCTAGATGACGTTGTCATCTATTCCAGCACATGGAAGGATCATGTACAGCAGGTGAAAACGGTGCTTTCCACACTGGCAGCAGCAGGGCTGCGTATTAATCCAAGGAAAAGTTTCTTTGGATTGAAAGAAGCCAAATATTTGGGCTACCTAGTGGGGGGAGGTGTCGTGAAGCCACAATGTCTTAAAATTGATGCCATCATTAATTGGCCCCGTCCGATAAATAAGCGGCAAGTACAAGCATTTTTGGGATTAGCTGGATACTATCGCGTTTTGTACCTCATTTCTCAGAAATTGCTACGCCCTTATCCAATTTGACAAAGAAGCGAGCACCTGTTAAAGTGGTATGGGATGATAAAGTAGATAAAGCATTTGGTGACTTAAAATTGGCCCTTACGTCAGCACCTGTATTAAAATCTCCTGATTTTTCTCTTCCTTTGTTCTCCAGACCGATGCATCGCCACAGGATTGGGTGCCGTGTTGAGCCAATGTATCGACGGGCTGAACACCCCATTATGTATCTGAGCGGAAACTGCTGGACCGGGAGATGAAGTATGCTGCGGTGGAGCGTGAGGCTCTGGCGATTAAGTGGGCTATTACATCATTAAGGTACTACCTATTGGGGCGAGAGTTCACTCTGATAACGGATCATGCCGCTTTACAGTGGATGTCCCTTCATCGGGAGTCAATCCTCGTGTCACTAGGTGGTTTTTGGATCTTCAACCATACCGTTTTAGCGTTACTTATCGTAGGGGTTCCTTACAGGCCAACGCAGATGCTCTCTCCCGGTCCACGACCTCTCGGTGCAGATCGCCCGACCGGATGGGTCTGGGCTGAGGGGGTCATGTCACACACGTGCGAGTAGGAGGCAGTCAAAGAGCCTAAAGGTGAGTGAAATCTCGCGAGACAAGGGTTTATCACGTGGTACTTACCTGAACCTCTTTCTATCTACAGAAAACCGGAAGAAAAATAAAACACTTTCCAGTTCAAATCCAAAATGGCCGCGATGACGTCACTTCCGGTTCCAGTCTGATGACGTCATTTCCGGTTCCACACTCGATTATTCTGGTCTACTCTTGGTGACATTGGTTCCATGGTCCCGCCTCCAATCATCACTTCCTGACAACCATTTCCTTTCCCATCATCCCATCTGTTATAAAAACGCCATCTTGTTGCAGTCATGTATTCACTTTGTACTGTAAAGTCATTTTGAATCAACTTTTTCATTCTCTGTCTGGACGACAATATATGGGGACAAAACCCCCAAACCTTTTTCTAGTTTGAAGAGACTCTTGATTTATTACAATATATACACACATACACATACATATATATATATATATACACACACAGACACATATATGCATATATATATACAGATCTACATATATATACATATCTACATATATATACACATATATATACATATCTAAATATATATATACACATACATACATACATACATATATATCTACATATATATATACTGTATATAGCAAAATCCCCGTGCTTCGCAGCGACGAAGAACTTCTTTTAAATTTTTATTAAGAAGAAAAGAAAACCTTTTTAAACTGAGGGAAAATATACCAATAACTATCTGTTAAGGATCTCTTTGTATACCACATTTTCAGTTCAGCAGTCCGGTTGTAATATGACCAAGCTGTGCACTGAGATTACTTTTGAGAATGCAACGTATAGTTTTGTCCAGGAGGAAAGCAATGTTGCCTCAAATCAATGGCAATCTTTTGTAGGGTGTGTCCCTGAGACTTATTAATTGTCATCGCGAAGCAGAGCCTTACTGGAAATTTAAGGCATTTGAATTGAAATGGGAGATCAGATGGTATAACGGTGATGCGAGGAATACATTCAGAGTGTGGCGCTCTGCTGTTTTTTTGTGTAGCTGCCTTCACACAGCTTCTCCGCTGCTTTATAAACGAACGCCATATAAGGCCGTCGTTTCTCCTTGCTTCGCGGTTCTGTACTGTTTTATTGTTCGTTTATTACGATTCTTATAGTTATTGTGTAGCTATTCGAGACTTACTGTACTGTTCAGGTACCCCTTTCCTTTAATTAATCCGAGGCTTGTACGCTATTTGTTGTTCGTTTATTACGATTATAGATATTTATTGATTCCCTTCTTTAGCTGACTCCCTGCTCTGCTGGTTTTTTGCGAAGCAGCCTTTACACAGCTTCTCCGCTGTTTTATAAACAAACGACATTTAAAGCCATCCTTTTTCCTAGCTTTGACAAGGAAGCTGCCTTTTTATTTAATCCACGGGTTCACCGCTGTTTTATTGTTCGTTTATTACGATTATTATAGTTCTCTTTATATATCACATTGTCAGTTCAGCACTCTGGTTGTAATATGACGAAGCTGTGCGAGCTCACTCTTGAGAATGCAACATATAGTTGTCCAGGAGAAAAGCAATCTTCTCATTGCGAAGCAGAGCCTTACTGGAAATTGGAGGCATCTGAATTGAAATGGGAGATCAGAGGGTGTAACGGGGATGCGAGGAATACATTGAGTGTGGAGAAACTCTAGAGACAGCGTGTGTATTAACTTGTGGATTTTTCTGTGAGTATTTGGTGGCAGCTTGACGAAGTTGCTTCCGCAAGACTGCGTTAGCTGTGGAGCTCAGCTCGGATCATATTCTTTTCCCAACTTGTCAATTGTGTAATGCGTTTTTTGAACAGGTTTGATGCATGGAAGTGCTACTGCATTCAGTCAGTTCACGTGAACTGCTGTCTTGTGTGATGTTGCGATGTCCACAGCTTTATTTAATGTTAGCTAAGACCCGGCACTTAAAAGTTTCTAGCTACAGCAATTTTAACTCCGTTACAAAGTGATCCAAAGTCTCGTTTATACCTCGTGTCTTCTCATTAAACTTGTATCTCGCGAATAAAGTATTCAGCGTTTTTCTTCAGCGCTCTTTGGGAGCTCTTCCTTCTTTTCTACGTACTGCGGTCACAGTTAGTTCACGTGATTACGTGGGAGGCATGATGATGTCACACGCAGCTCCGACCCCCGCGGCCATCAAGTTAACGTCCATTACAGTAAATGGAGAAAAATAGGTTCCAGTTATGACCATTATGCGTAGAATTTTGAAATGAAACCTACACGGGAAGCTGGAGAATTAGTGATGAGTGAGTGAGTGAGTGAGGGCTTTGCCTTTTATTAGTATAGATTATTTTCATGCCTCCCATTCATCTTCAGGCAACTTATGGAATTTTAGCATTAGCTGACTGCAGAGAAATGTGTCCAGTTGATGGGGGTCTTATTGGAAAGGGTTAGGAAAATGCATCACACCAGAACTAATCCTTCAAGTAGGATGTCTCAATGTGGAAAAATGAATGTATATAATAATGATATATCTGAAACAAAATTTATTCTGGATTTCCCATGGCTGCAGCTGCATTCTCCTACCTTTAACAGGTCTAAAAGAGAACTTACTATTTGCAGAAAATTTTTTTTTTTTTTTTTTCAAAGGGATTGTATTATAGCATCTTTTGTGTAATGTTGTTGATATGCTGTCTGCTGAATATAAGATTATATTTTAAGTATAAACAGAAGTCATTAGCATCATCCATATGATATGTTGGCTGTTGACTTGTTACTAGACCTCCTTTGATCAAGTGCAAGATATACATGCCGAAAGTAAAGCAATCACCAGGTATAGAAAGGAGAACTTGGCTAATGGAATTTATCCACCTGTCTAGCAGTACTGTCTGTGTCAAGTTATTTTTTGTTGAGAAGAATGACAGTTCACTGTGTCTGTGTGCTGATTTGAGATAGCTGAATAAAAAAAGAGTGAAGAATAATCACCCTCTTCCAATGATCAAATCCTTACTGATTCAAACTATGGAGTCCACACTGTTTACAGAATTGGCCTTGTGCAGTACAGTTAATAGCATTAAAATCTGAGAGGGGGATTAGTGGAAGACTGAATGTAACGCCTTCAATTACAGGGACCAGACACACAGAGGAACAGTACCATTAACAAGCAAACATATCTGATAAAGTGATAGTGATGGGCGCTTTGAATTTTTTTCACTTGCGGCCTTAGAAAGAAAAACAAGCAAAGCTATGGTGTATCCCTTAGGGTATTGTTAAAGATGGAAACTCTAATTGAAATTTTGGAAAAGTTCAGAAAAAGGAATAAGGTGCAGCCTCCCTATGGGGCAACCTTAAGGGTGGGGTCCAGGGTGGACACTCCCAGCTGCCTAACACAAGGAACTGAAATCTGTGTCTGGTTTCAGAGTGAAATACATTATAGGAATAATTAAAATTCATACTTTCATTTTAATATTCAGATGTAGTGTAGTGTAGTGGTTAGGGTATTGGATTGTAAACCTCAGGATTACTGCTTCAGTTCCTGCCTCTGACTCACTAAGTGACACTCACCAAACCACTTAACCTGAACATACTAGAACTGTTAAAAAGGAAAATATAAGCTAATGTCTGCAGAAGATTTTGATTCTGTAAGTCATCTTGAATAAAGGTGTTAGCCAACTTTCCAATAATATTAAGATGAGGGACCTCTGTTATTAATGTTCTAACTGTATTTAGAGTACTTTGATCCAGAACAGAGATCTCTCTCACTCTATTGCTTTCTTCCTGTCAGCTTGTCTGAGTGACTGAGTCACCATCTACTCTTATATTTTCAATCAACCTTCAAATGATGACACTTTACTTGAGCAACATCCTAATGCTTTAAATGTACACTTTTCCAGCAGCAGAAGGTCAATGAGGTCAAATGTGTTCCTTTGTTATATTTGGGGTAATGTGGTTACTTACACTGCGGTGGGCTGGTGCTTTGCCCGGCGTTTGTTTCCTGCCTTGCTCCCTGTGTTGGCTGGGATTGGCTCCAGCAGACCTCCGTGACCCTGTAGTTAGGATATAACGGGTTGGATAATGGATGTATGGATGGATGGTTACTTACACATGTGACACAATATTTATCAGTTATCATGCAGTGGACCACTCTGCAAGGCTGGTGAAATCCTGCTAATTTCAGAATTTAGTGCCTTTGTTCAGCTCTCTTTTACCTTTGAGTTGTTTTTGCTGATTTGGTTTTAGTAAAGGTTCTTTATCTGTGATGAAGCTTCCTGCAGTAGCTGATTTTCATTTAGGGTCAACTGTTATAACAAAAGTCTGAATGCTGTAAACGGTGTTATAGAGAAACTGCTATTGGTATACAAAAAACATAACAGAGTTCAAAGTATCTCTGAAACTAACAGGCCATACTTACATTTGTCAATAAATGCAGTCCCTGAATGTGTAGTACAACGACAGACAAAGAGCTAAGTCGAGTTCATGAAATAATCTTAAGTTTGACAGTAGAATGTGGAGAGCTCATCTAACTAAAGGACACTGTGAACACCACAGGAACACAGGGAGATCCTAAATGCTTCACATAGATACCTAAGTCCAAGTAATGTAATTCAATTCAATTGTGATTCATAACGAATTTTGAAAAGACATGTTTTGTGCAAAACAAATGATTTATTTTAGCGAAATAGCTAAGATTAAACTATCCTTTTTGAATAAAAATATTATTAATGCAAAGCACAGATAATTCTCACATTATTAAGCTTATCACAGCAACATCAGACACAAAACAGGAACCAAGTCTTGAAAGAGGTGTACATACTCACACTGCCTCTTGTATTGCTGATTTAGAGCTGATTTTTTTTGGGATATTGGAGGAAAACTGGCGAAACCCAAAGAAAGATTCATATACGGAGGTGTGCAAAAGTAAAAGTAAAAAGATTTGAATAAATGTTTAGCTATTGGGTATCTTAATGCGAACTCTTATGCTATAATAATACATTTCCAAAGTCAAAATAAACCATTTTCTGTAGACATCTGATTGAAGAAGAAAAACTCAAAAGTTGGTGTTTGCTACAATAGCAGCCTTAATTATTTTGGGTAAGTATGTACCAGTTTTACACTTTGTTCAGGAGTGATTCTTCTCCATTCCGCCTGGCAGAATATATAGAGACCCTCTTGGATGGTGGGATGGCACCTCTGGACTACAATTTTCAGATAGTACCAGAGATTCTCAGTAGGGTTAAGATCAGGGCTTTGTCTTGGCCATTCCTTAACATTCACTTTTCTGTTTTTGAGCCATTCCATTGTCGCTTTGGCATTATGCTTAGAGTCATTGTCATGTTGAAAGATGAATCTTCTCCCGAGCCGTAGGTTCATAAGTTGCGCAGTATTTGTGTCCCTTCAGCTCTGACAAGGTTCCCAATCCTAGCACATAAAAAGCATCCCCAAAGCATAATGCTGCCACCACTATATTTCACCATAGATGTGGTGTTTCTTGAGGTATAGGCAGTGTTACTTTTATACCAAACATACCTCTTTGAAGTCTGGACAAAGATTTCTATTTTAGTCTCATTGCTTTGTACCAAATGCCATTCGTTCTTTTATGTGGACCTTATTAAGGAACGGATTCTTTATTGCTACCCTCCCGTAGAGGTTTGTTTTATGGAGAGCTCTTGAAATTGTGGATCATTGCACCTTCACTCCATTTTCAGACAAAGAGCATTGCGGACTTTTGAGAGTGATGGTTGGATTTTTACTAGCCTCTCTAACCAGTCAATGTCTTGCTCTGATGTTTAGTTTTGAGGGACGGCCTGTTCTAGTAATAGTCTGGGTGCTGTGACAACCCTTCCACATTCTGATGATGGATTCAAAAGTGCTTAACTGGACATTCAAACTCTTTAATATTTTTTGTAACCATTTCCTGCCTTTTGCATTTCAATGACTTTGTTTCTCATATTAGCAGAATGCTCTTTTGTCTTCATTTTTGCAGTGATTGTCCAACAAAGACCATGGCCCTTACAAAGGGTGTGTTTTATATCCAGAGAGATGTAAAGGACTCACAAGTAGTGCCTAATTATGTTTAATTATGGATAAGTGACTGTCACCTTTGTGTCATTTGTGTAAACCTGGAGCTTCCAAAGCACAGAGGTTTAAATACTTATGCAAACACTAACTTGAGTTTTTCTTTTTATAGAAAATGGTTAATTTTGACTCTGGAAACATATTTTTACAGCAAAAATGCTGAATGGACATATATGTGTACAAATCTTTAATCATGCACAAAAGTATGATGACTTTCAAGGGGATTGGATACTTTTTCATGTCACTGTAGGTATGGGTAGGTTCAGATGAAGGTAAATGAAATTCAGATAGAAAACAGCTATGATGATACAGTGGCTGGCATTTCCCATTCAAATTCCTTCCTACAGATTTTCTCCCACACTTTCATTAATTCATTCATTAGTTTCTCCTAATTGACTCTCTCTATACATATATGTGTGAGAAGGATCCCTGTGATGGCCTGGTATCCCATTTAGGGTTTGTTTCTATCTTGCACCTGATGTTACCACTGCAGCAACTAAAAAGTAGGCCCAGGATAATGATTGGTCATTTGTTTTAATTTTGATAGTGTCTGATCTTTAATGAAATAAACACTTTCAGAAAAAATAAAATAAAATAGACAAGCAAGATAAATCAAAATGAGAAAAAATGCATTAAGGATACATTGAGATCCCTTTTCACTGAGACCTGTAACAGCCTACACACTCTTGTATGTTCCTAACAGTCTAACAAAAGATATGACATCGAGTGTGACCTCATCCCTTTAATCAGGTCCATCAGCAAATAATACTATAGATGTTTAATATTTAATTAACCTCTGACTAATAAACTCTTTAGAGGAAACTGTTTGTGGCCACTGGAGAACTGATGCTGCTCAGGGGTGCCTGGTGTATTGTGGTTCCAAGCCTCTCCATTTCCTTTGTCACACACTAGATTAATATCTTGTCTCTTTTGAGGTCTGATTTAAAAGATACTCAGAAGAAGGGGTTGAGAGTTGCCATGCAACTTAATAGACTTCTCTACTTACTCCTCCAGCCTGGAAGATCCAGGCCATTAGCTGCTAGCATTTCTCTTTCAGTCCCAATGTCATCAAGGCTTGACGGTAACAAAGCGAAACGATGAAAGTAGAGATCTGCAGTGCTCTTACTGAAGCCTTAAAGAACCAATTGACACACTTGAGCCAAGCAAGCCAACACCAACATTGAACCAAGGAACACCTCCAGCACCTCAACTTTTTGATCTCCTTTCTGCATTTCTTTTTTCTTCCAGACCCCATGTCACATGTTGAATTCCAAGTCTGAAACCCATTTACCCCCTTTCCAAGTTAATCACCACATTTTTCAGTAGTGCATCTACTACACTGATTACAAAGCTCTATTTGTCCCTTAGGTTTCTCCCATTTCTGTTTTTATCATCTGTTTCATTTCTTCATTCCCTTTTTTGCTGGCTTCTCAATCCTTTCATCATTGCTTACTGTATGTGCTTTACAAAGTATGGATGATTTAACTTCTAGTTTACCTACTGTCATGAACTGTTTCCTTTCGATGAAGTCTCTTCCCTTTTCTTTCTTATTCTGAATTTATTTTGGTTCGTGTCATCCGTCTTTAGTAATCAGTGTGAGTAGCAGAATCTTTGCTTCACATTTTATGTTATCTGCAGTTTGAAGAACTCTCAGGGTTTCGATATCCACCCACATCCCAAAGACATGTATGTTAGGTTAGATGGTGGCATTAAATTGCTCTGTGATGAATTGTTGTCACTTGTCTGACTTGTTTGGTCCTAGCATGTCCTTGCTTCATGCAAAATTTCATTTGCAGTGAAACTTTGCAAAACAAATGGTTGCTTGTAACCAGTGAAATTTATGCCATTAAAACATATTTTTATCTCCTCTGCAACCTTTTTCTCTGTGTGCAGGCACTTTGGAGATACATCTCTATTGCTAAAATGCTTTGGACTGGGTGCATGGCTGCTGGTGGGTCTCCAGAAAGATCCTGGTTTTGATTGGCTTATATACAGTAATTGAAGAACATGAATGGCAATGGCTTTACCTTAAAACCCCAAGTAACCGGTGTAAGCAGGAGCCGATGGCACAAATGTGTAAACAAGCAGTGCACTGTAATGCAGCCTAGGAACAAAACAGCATTTTTGGCAGGGGAATAACCCTTAGGGACCGTTCTACCCCAAAAAACTTGAAAAACCCTAAAAACCTATTTTAGTGAGTTTTGTGCATGTGAAATCGCATGCAAATTAATTTAGGGGCAAGTTTGTGAAACTGTATGTGAAACAAATCTTGCTGTTTCACTCATTACTAATCCAGAACATACTTAGATTAGATTAGATTAGATTAGATAAACTTTATTAATCCCAAGTGGAAATTCTGATGCATATAGGAGCAGAAACATAAAAACAAGGTTACAGATTCACAGGAGAAATAATAAGATAATCAATCCATCAGTCAATGAATCAATCAATAAAATCAATAAATAAATGTATATGGTGCAGAAATTTCAAAATGAACTTTACAAGTACCTCAGGAGGAAGCGTTGAATTGCCTGGTAGCAGTGGGAAGAAGACCCCCAGAGGTGCTTTTTAGTACAAAATGGTGGAATGAGCCTATGACTAAATAGGTTCCTAGGAAGAGCCTCCCGGTGAGGATTTTTTATGGTGGCATCTAATTTTGCCACCACCATCTTTTCCATAACAGCTTCCAGTGTGTCCAGGGTACCCACCTTGTGATGAAGCATGTTTCCTGATAAGTTTGTTCAGACATTGTGCTTCTTTTGTGCTCAGGTTGCTTCACCAGGAGACCACAGCATAGAACACCTTACTGACTACTGTGGACTGGTAGAACATTTCCAGCAGTTTACTGCACACATCAAAACACCTGAGTCTTTTATTTAACGGTTATACTTGTGGCCCTTGTTTCAGATCAAAATGTGTATTGTAAATGTGACTGTTCATTTTTTCATGTAACTATCAGCTGTACTACTTCACTCTCTCTGATGACTCTGCGGGCCGAAGGGACTCCTGCGGCTCACGCAGAGCCACCGGCGAGAACAGGGAGACAGACGCCAGTGGGCTTACCTGTCCATCAGCCGCACTCGTCGTCTGCCTCCTGTGGGCCACTCCCTCTGGCCCAATCGGGTCTCTTCCAGGCACGAGACTGACGTTCCTTGGTCCCGCCTCTATCCAGTCATTGGCGGGCACACAAGACACACCAGCCAATCCCGTGCCTGTCAGCGAGTGGAACTTCCGGTCTGTGGCCATTTTGGCTCTTTCCTTCCCAGTGCGGTGGCATGCTGGCTCTTCGGGTTGCAGCGTCTCCCTCTCAGCAGCTCTCTCAGCTGCTGCTGCGTTAACGAGGCGCCACTGTTCGACATGCGCCTGCCACCGACAAGGATCCGGGCAGCCCCTGCCTGTCAAAGACAAAAACACGCGGCCCCACAAGGCCTTTTGCCAGCAAGCAGGGAACTTACCTCTCGGGTCCTGTCTGTCCGGGGAAAAGTCCCCGGCATGGCCTCGCTAGGCGACATGCCGTCCCGGGCGCCTTCTGCGCGGGAGCCCGCTGCACTCCAGCAACGCCCATTGTCCTTCCTCCGCACCCGGGGAACTTTGCCATACAGCGAACCGGCGGCGGTCCGTGGTGAGAACCACTCCGCTGGTTGTGCGTACGCTCCCGGCGCGGTGTGGGTCTGCTGCTGCACCGGGACGTCCACAGAAAAATGTTTTTTCAGTGCAGGTCCCCGTCTTGCACCAGACGGAGCATCCTGCCGACTACGCCACTGTGGAACGTGACCCGGACACAGACAGGCGGACATCGTAGTTGTACCCAACACACGTTTATTTACACAATATTTACGTCAGTGCACGTCCCAGTGCCTCCAGCACCGATCCCCCAAAGTCCAGGCCTGAACCAGGGGGTCTGCAGCAATGCCAGCTAAACGTTGGGCAAGCATACAAAATTCACACAAGGCACCATATGAGGGCACAAGGCTGAAGTACAAGAACTGAGAAGCCCCAACATTGCCCATTGCTCCACAGTGCTGCCCAAAAACAAATATGTGCAAGGACTTTTTCCATGTTATAAGACTTTCATGGTGTGGAACGTGACCCGGACACAGACAGATGGACATCGTAGTTGCACCCAACACACGTTTATTTACACACTATTTACAATATTTACATCAGTGCATGTCCCAGTGCCTCCAGCACCGATCCCCCAAAGTCCAGGCCTCACAATTCAACTGCCTTTCTGGCCGCCTCCAGTCCTCTCTCCAACTCCGTCCTTCTTTCACCCGACTTCCGATACTGAATGAAGGGAGGCGGCCCCTTATATAGGAACCCAGATGGGCTCCTGCTGCTTTCCAGCATTCCTCCTCAGACACACCCCAGTGTGGCGGAAGTGCCGGCTGTGCACCCGGAAGCCCTCCGGGTGTCCCCTGTCTTCTTCCCCCTAGCACTTCCTAGTTTGGCGGAAATGCTGGGCTCCAGGTTTCTACAGGCATCGGGGCGCTGCCTGGCAGTGGCCACGGGTCCCTACAGGGTTGGGCTTCCATATTATCTGAGAGCAGCCCAGTTGTTTACTACACACCATACTCTAGTTTTCAGTTGAGACATAAAGGATTTCCTGTTTTTCATAAGCTAACAATTATCATGCAACAATGGAGTTTACAAGTGATGCAATGACTGTTTTACAGTAGCAGAGTGACTCTTGATTATTAATGTGCTGATCACAATCGTTGGGTGTGTAAGGCATTTTTAGCAGGTTGTAGCTGGTTGCAACAAGGAAATTCCCAGAGAAACAGATGCCATAAAGAGAGGCCCCTTTTTGGTTGAAAGATGTGTATAAAAAGGCAGAATCAGTGCACATCCATTTATTCACTGGTTTTTCAAACATTGTTTTTCCATTGAAATGTCTGGAAGTTGTCACAGTACATAATTATCAGGAAAGGCTACAACTTCCACAACCCTGGACTACCCAGAGTGGGCAGAGATAGTGGATGGATGGATGGATGGATAATAAATCACAATATAGGAAATAAAAGATAGGTGCTTGCTAGCAGATATTAAAGTGACCTCTTAGTTCTCTTTAGAGTTGCATGGGCTCAGTGCCCATCTTGAAAACACTTGTTGTTGCAAGGCAGGAATCAACTCAGGGCAGTAGATCAGCCCATTTCAGCTTATTCCAGAATGTTCCTCCCGGTATAATTATCAGCAATCTCCAGAGTCCTTGGTTCAAATCTAGGACCAGGCACTGCCTGTGTGGAGGTTGTAAATTCTGCCTATGTCTGTGTAGGGTCTTCTCTAGGAACACAGTCTGAGATTTGAGCTTGCAGCACTGGAGCCATGAGGTAGTGGTGCTAGCTGCTGCACTCCTTTTGCCAGTAATCATTATCATGGATTCTCTAGATGTCACAGTACAAATTATGCACACCCATCTTGGCACTGCCCTTTGGTGACTTTTTCTGTCGATAATGAGCACGTTAGGCAATGACTGTCATCCCTCAAACTCATCTTTGTTGTTAGCTAAGTCCAATGTTTGCCATTATTGGGCCACTGCAAATACTTGGTGGTCAGCTTGTTTAGTTTTGATTATTGCCAAGTTTACCTTCTGCAGGACCTCCATTTTTAGGATCAATCTTATTTTTAGCTTCTCAGATGGTTAACTGGGTTTTAAATTCAGTTTTTTACCTTTCTCTTATGTCATTGTATTTTGATATTTGCTTCTGATAGCCTCAATTCATTTCATCCAACTCTTCTTGCTTTTTGCCTGACTGCTAATGACCAAAATGTATTCTCTAGGAGAATCATTCAGAGGTTTCATTTACAAAGCTTTGAATGGATTCAGTGCGTATGCCAAAAAACAGGAAAATGCATTCACCAAATAAAAATCGGATTTAAACAATCTGCCACACGCACATCTCTTTGCTTTTTACCCTTTATAAATCACAATCATCTTGTAAATGTGTGTACATGAATGTGCCACAGTTGCCACCCTGAAATAAGCATACAAGAACTATGCTAATCTGCCTCATACTTATGATGTCAGGAAGTTGTAGAACTTCATTGACTGGTAGATCAGCCTCCCAACTGACACATCCAGACACTGCCTCCAACATTTCAGGAGTGCTTTGGTATGCTTTGGGTGGTCAGGGAACGGCATTAACCACCAGTGTATGAGTGGATTGTCAGTATCGCCTGGCACGAGTAATGGCATGATTGCTGTTACAATGAATAGTATGGGGCATATGAAAAATTAAGAGTTCATCTAGTTACCTTACCAAGGAGGCAACCTTCATGTATAGCTAATGCTATTTTACCTCAAAATAAATAAATCATGGGTTGATTCAAGTCACCAAGACAAAATGTTTGTCACTCTTATCTAGGCATCGCAGATGATTTCTGTGTTAATGGAATATCACTGCTTATGGTTAATAAAAGCAGCTCCATTCTCACTGGTGCCCTTATTGCAATATGAATGTATTAAAGTGCTTGGATTATATTATGAAAAATGGAGACTGTTCAAAGATTTCTTTTATTTTGACAAAAACATGTAATGTTTTATGTATGTACACTCCCACAATAAGAAAACTGAATGTAGTACCTCATTAATTGGTTAATATCTTCTGTCACAGCAGCCATGATGGAGGTGTAGTATGGCGGAGACATTCTTGACCTGTCAGCCAGTTCCATGAGAAGTGCCCACAGGTAGCCAATATAAACTGATGAAAAAACAAAAAAAGTTCTTCAGTGCAAATAAGTAGCATTGGCTCCTTAAAATGGAACAAAAATACAGTCTGTACAGGCTGGTCCAGATCTAATTATGCAGATCTAGATCGTCTGGATGACTTTGATTTATGCGGGGACGATTCCAGTTCAGCACGAAGATGATTCTTCATGTCATCAGTTCACAATCTTCTTGATGGTCTGGGATTTTTCGGGTGATTTTCTATGTGATAAACTTAAGTTATAGCATAATGAAAATTGCATAATTAGATCTGAACCACCCTATACATCATATTCATCTCTTTGAGGTTTAATATGTCTGTCACATCAACGCACCTTAATAACAACTCGGTGATTTGAATTAATGTGAATGTGAATCTTCTTTAGCTGGTCTGACTGCACTTCCCTACTTGATCAAGGGTATCATCATTTCCCAGTTTCTCCAAAATGTTGCATATGGATGGGTCAGTGTTGCCGTAGATATGCGCAAATTTTCCTATCATGTTTTCTTTTATAAATCCTAACTTTTGTGTCGAAAATTGCATATACACGTTTTTTCCCTCTTTTTGTGCATACCCAAGTTTTAAAAAAAATCTGACCTCAGATCTACTATTAATCACTTTTGTATTTTCAGAATGGCCCTCAGAAATCTGGATGTTCAAATGAGGGGAAGAAAGACTGAGGAGGGAAAGAGCCAGAACGTGGCAGGTGCTAACCCCATGACTATAGGTGCATGAAGGTGTTCCCATTGGTGACAAAGCAAATCAAGGCAGGCCTTGCTTGTATTATATGTAGATCCTCTCTATATTTACACAAGTTTGTATTCAGTATAGTTAAGCTGAATCTGATGCTATCATAAAATTAAAATCTACTTTGAGGCAATACAAGATGAAGTAAGATATTAAACATTTCTAAAGCAATTAACATTACAGTGTGACACAGATAGCAGACATGAGCAAATATAACAGTTTTCAAAAATCAGACACAGTTTTTGTTTAATATCAATACAGGGTTGGTCCTGCTGTAGGCTAAGGGTCACCAGACACTGCAATCTGTCAATCTGAGGTAAAAAATACAAAGCATTTCCTCTGTGGCTTACAACAGGGTGTCTGAGTTACTTAAATCATTTGCTAAAGGTGTGTGATGACCATAGTGTAGCAGGTAATTGCAGAAGAAACCAGAATTGATGTTGCAATCAAGCAAGCAAGGAATGACTCAGCACAGAAGATATAGGAGTGTCTTCAATGTCTCCCTCAGGGCCTGTGGATTGGAGAGATGGGAGGAGGAAGATTTAGTCAGCCCAGGAATGCAGAACAAGCTGGCACAGAGCATACAAAGATATCAACAAGGCATGCAGAGATACACAATTTTCACATTTTAGACTAGTGATAATCACATGAACTCAGTGCACTTTCATAACTCAATGATGATCACACTTGGCAGCATACTTGGGTAATAACAAGTATTACCATCATATCAGACACCATGGCACGACAATATGCAAGCTTTGGCAAAATTCCAATGTTGTAATACATATGCTAAAAGATCTGTATGGCGGCTGTCAGGGTAGAAAAGCATTTTCTGGTTGTGGAGAAAGGTAGTGAAGCACAGACCCAACAGATAATTGGAACAACCAGTCACCCAAACAAAGAAAATATTCTTTAGCTTGGCTGGTATTCTGCTGGCTGGTACTGTCTGTCCATAGTGGAGTCTGAAATGGTGAAGGCTGGGCTTTGATCACAGGTAGAGAAAAAGCTGTAGCAAGCCCTAAGTGCAATCTATTCTCATTTACAATGATGTTAGAATCGATAGTTTAACAGTTTGCTTTGAAGCAGTGACCACTCAAGAAACCAGTTAAACAGCAGCAGTGCTTGCACTGTTATAAGACTGGCTGGTCAAGGTCACGTTGTAACGGCCGACCCCTTTACCCAGCCGGCAGCTACACCTCCAAGACCTGTGGCCTGGATAATTTACTGAGAAATCTAACTATCAAGCCGTACTTCTACACAATTAAACTTTTCCCCACAATCGACGGTATAAATGCAAGTACACAAAAACAGGATGTAAAATTAAACGGATTAAATGTATTAAATGAAACAAGACATGCCACAAAACAGATATAAATATAAATATCCCTCCACCCCAGCAACAACAAGACAGCACCAAATATAAATACAAAAACCCTCCCTTGTCCCTGTAACATATAACACACAACACGAACAACAAAAGGACTGATAAACAGAATGATTGTGAACTTGAGTCCGAATATAAAAAATGTCCTGAATACGGATGACTGAACTAGCGGCAATTGTGGTGTTTGATTTTCCCGGCGATTGGAGCAACCTCACCGTGATTCCTCGGCGTATGGTGGATGGTGAATCGACCCCGGGGTCTCAGCAGATGCAGGTTGAAAGACAGTCCGGAAAATGAAAAGCAAACTGGTGAAAGGCGCGATGTGAAGAAACAGCAAGCAAGTTGAAGTGGTTGAAACAAAACGGTCTTTTTTCTTTTCTCCTCCCTCCTTCCTCTTAAATAGTCTTTGACGGCTGTGATTGATTAATTAAGAACAGGTGTTTTCCAGGTTTGCGGCTGTGGTCTCCTTCCATCATCCGTCCTCCTTTACGGGGACAGCATTAACTGATACACATACAAACAGCAAATGGGACAATGAAACGAGACGCACTCAGAACTGACATTTAAACACTAACTATGTGGCCCCGCTACAACGTTTTCTTCAAGTTGAGAAGCTGTGATTGTGGGGTCTGTGGTTCCATCCTTTGCAGGACACGTACTGTTATATGTCCTGGTCAAGTTATTATAGTGTCAGCAGTAGGATATGCTTTGGCAAAGATGATGAATTTGAGGATGAAAAAGTAAAATAGCATTCAAAGTGCCAGCTAGTCGTTTCAATATGTGCTGAGATCCTGTTACCATTTGTTATGATGTCATGACGTTTACTTCACTGCCTAACACACACTTACACATAATTACTGTTTTCTTTTAGCCCGGAAAATATATTACTTTAGTGATAAGAAATGTACATTTGGATGGCCATGTGTGTGTGGAGTTACTCACTTTTACTTGCATTCTTCATATGGCTGAATGCCTTCATTTACAGTGTGTAATGGACAGCTGGGATTCATGCCTGGCGTGCTATAGAGCCACGGGTTTGGAGCATGGAAGCTCAGTCCTGCTGGGGTCTGTGGCTACCGCCAGGTGGAGCATAGAAAGTAGCTGAGCCCTCCTCTGTAGGGCTGCATGGCTTTCGTCTTACCCATAGTGGATGAGATAGGATTTCAGTGAGCCTGTATGGTTCTCGGGCTGGCTGTAGCTCATGCTGCCGCACCATCATGTGTGTTCAGACACACTGTGTGTTGGGTTGGCCACAAGAATATTTTTAAAATGGACTTTCTGCCAGCAGACACCCAAGAGGTCCCACCTGGGATGACACTTGTGGACCACTGGAGCGCGTAAAGTCGTCCTAACCCGACACAGACAGACGCAGAAGCTCATGCAAGCACATGATTTTATTTTTATTTTTCTTCCCGTGGAAAACGCCTGAACCCATTTCCCACTGGTACAACACAAGCACAATATACAACCCAATCCTCTCCTTCTTTCTCTTTCTTTCTTTTCGCCTCCACTCCTCTTGCCAAGTTTTGTCTCCCCCTTCCTGACTCAGGCTCCCGGAGTAGTGGCTGCTGGCTCCTTTTATAACGCACCCGTAAGGGCTCCAGGTGCTCATTAACTGGCAGCACTTCTGGGTGTGGCGGAAGAGCTGCATTCAGGTGCTCAGCAGTACCCACTGGTGGTGCCCACGGAACCCAACAGAGCTGCACCGAACTCCAGCTCCCATGGAGCCCTGCAGGAATCCTAGGCACCACTGCAACCCAGGGGGGCTGCCATAATGCTCTGGATGCACTCCTTCCCCTGGTCCTTCCAGTGTGGAGGCGCCCCAGCCGGGCAAGGGCACCAGCTGTACTCCATAAGTATTGTAGGAAAAAACTAAGAGGCGCAAAAGGGCTGGTGAGACAACAATTTCTCCATTTATTAAGCAGTTAAAACAGCAGGTTCAGTAAAATGTCTTGGCCTATTCTCTCTCTTTTTCTCTCTCTAAACACATTAGGAACAATGATGGAAAGTCTACAGGTAGGTGTTCCCTTAAAGTATTACAGATGGGTTGCACATCTCAGTAGCTGAAACACATTTTTTTTTCTCCTTAATGTGCTTGCAACTCAGCTATAGCCATGTCGGCAACAGTCTTACAGCAGGCAGGCGTGAATGTTCTGTACATGACTGCTACAGATCTGTAATATCATCCTGGCCTTGCAAAGCACCATAGGGTGTTTGGAATAAAATGGTTTCCTAAGCTGACCACACCAAGAATTTCCAAGAAAATATTCAGCTAACAAAGTTATCGGAGAACACAGCATATACACTGGGAACAATGCTGTGGTGAATTTCACCGATCAACACTACTAAAGACTTCTTGCTGTGACTGCTCTACTGTGACTTTTGATTAATATTTTAGGCTCAGTCACTTTGGTTGGTTTCTTCTTTCAGCTTATGACTTTAGGCTTTGCCATCCATTTCCATCTTCTGGTCACCTTCTCAACTAAGTGGTGTCCATTTCCTGAGGGCATAACATAAAATTACTGTTTAAGGACTTGTGGTTAACATATTCAGATTTCCATTTGGGATTTGTTAAAAGGGTAGATAGACTTTTTTGGTTTGACCTTTGCTTGTCTTTTGGTTATGACTCCATCTCCTGATTCCCTTTGCAGGACAAGCTGTGCTCTGTCTGTGCTGCAGTTTAACTGAGCTATTAGTTTTTCTGACAACAACAAAGAGAACAATGGCTGAGAACAATTTTTAATCTCATGTATTCATGCAGAATGAGAGAAAAAAAGTTTATGATATAATTCAACCTAATTGTGACCAGGGGCTTCTCTACTATGAAACTAATGAAGCTTAAGCTTCAGGATTCCTAATCCCAGAAGGACCCCGGAAGCGACTTTAGCCCACACTGCTTAAACATTTTGGGTTTTTACTGTATGAGAATGGATTTTTAAAACCCCTACAAGTGGTTACATATTTTTTAAATTGTGGTGATCTGTCTTTGAAGAAGATAACAGTGGTTACCCAGATCTCATTGCTGGTTGCGAAGGGGCCCCATAACAGTTTAAGCTTTAGGACCCCAAAAATTTAGGTCGACCACTGATTACAACCCATGCTGCACAATGGCAAATTATAGGAAAAGTACCCATGAAAATAAAATGTTCACATTACTTAGGTCACACAGTCCCCATGTCTGTTATCCATTCATATGCTCAAAACACATAACAAAAAATTAGCATTTTTTTGCTAAAATACTGTTATCAGTTATTCCTGGGAAAATCAGCTATGACAGATTGGGGACGCTATCGCTCCTTTGAACCCCTGTCCAAGACTCCAGACACCAGGAAAAGGTCCAAATGTTGACTTTATTAATTGCGCACAGTGCACAAAGTACCCTCTCCTCCACAATACTCATAAACAGACCAGTAATAACTACTGTACAATAATACTCTCCATCACTACCAGACATGTTGCCCTCCTACCACCCAGCTCAGCTCGCCGTCTGGGAGCTCCCACAATCCTTTTATATTCCCTGACCCAGAAGTGTTCCCAATCCTCAGTCCATGTGATTCTTTATCACTTCTGGGTCAGATACAAAGTCCTTTTCTTCACCCCGGAAGCATGTCATTCCCTTTGTCCATGTGACTCGGACGTACTTCCGGAGTGTAAGGCAAATAACCATCGTTCCTCCCTGCAGCATCTCCTAGTGGCCCCCATGGTATCCAGCAGGGCTGTGTATGAAATCTCCAATGTCCATGCTGCCCTGCTGGTCTTCGGGGGATCTCCATACTGCAGGGAGGGCTCCACCTGGCGGCCTGGTGGTATTGGTCAGAATAAACGGCTGGCCATACCCCACACAGCATACAACATAAATTGGAAAGATATCCCCCAACTACTGTGCTTTTCAATAGGAGACAGTACTTTTGACCATTGAATGAGGGGAAAGGCAGATCATGCAACAAGAGATTCCATTTTTTTCTCGGCCATCACTAGATATTACATGGGGTAAGTAACATATAAAAATATATTATTTGGGTCGAGCAGTTATTTAGAATGAAGATAACTCTTTCAATATTTGCTCTTAGCTCAGACCTTGTAATCCTTCCATCAGGTTATTTGTTCTTCTCTGGACCTTCTCTAGCGCTGTTATGTCTTTTTTGTAGCATGGAGACCAAAACTTAACACATTACTCCAGGCAAGGCCTCACTAGTGCGCTATATAGCTTAAGCATAACCTCCATTGACTTGTACTTTAAAAATTCTACAGCATAACATCCTACTTAATCACTGCCCAGACACGGTCTGAATGTAAATAGTACTAAGTCCATTACTGTAAGTTATTAAGTATTGTTTGTTAAAGTCATTTTAAAATTCCATAAAAACTTATTTTCACATCTAAAATTATTACATAAACCATCTAAAAGTTATTATAGTACTCCACTGTTGAACAAAGACTGACAATAAAATGCATCTTGCCTATAAAGCAGACAAACGTGACTTGAAACCGAATAAATGAGCTTTGAAGTGTCCCAAGATGGATGATAAAGGTAGCCTCCTGCCCTGCACCCAGTATTGTTCAGACAAGGTGCAACCCAATGCAGACTTGTGTTAAATTAAGTAAGTTCACGAAATAGACTGAATGATGTTGGATTTAACAAATTCTTTATGAATACATCTATGACAACATGGAAACAACATGGGTAGAAACAAATAACGTTTATTTGATTTTGTGCTTTTCTAAATAGATTAATAGGAGGTACTTTCAAAGAGCAGACTGTACCCAAAGTTTTAAAAGCTGCAGCACTAGCCTGTTAGGTGACTTACTCCGAGAGGTGCTGATCATTTCCTCCATCCCTTTTGCTCTCCTCTTTACAGTTAAGTCAATCAATCAATCAACCAACATTTATTTATATAGCACATATTCATACAAAAAAATGTAGCTCAAAGTGCTTTACAAAATGAATAGAGAAATAGAAGACACAATAAAAAATAAACATAAGTCAACATTAATTAACATAGAATAAGTAAGGTCCGATGGCCAGGGTGGACAGAAAAAACAAAAAAACTCCAAAGGCTGGAGAAAAAAATAAAATCTGTAGGGGTTCCAGACCAAGAGACCGCCCAGTCCCCTCTAGTGAATAGAGTATGCAATCTGTTATGTAAAAATACAAGCTAATGTGCGGAGGCATAAAAAGGCTATAAGTAGTGCAAGAACCATTTGTTGCAGCATGCTAAACTCATTACTTCCTGGACTGTGATTTCATTCATCGTTGTTAATTTTTGCATAAATAAAGATATTGGATCAACGAAAACAAATTCTCTACTTTCAGTGCTCATTATATTGAACATAAGTGACAACATTGCTTGAATTACCAAATTAAAAGTTTTTAATCTTTTATGAGAAGGCTAGTCACAGTGCTGGTTAGTTAGCAGTATCCATCATGCAATGCTACTCACATTATGTGCCTGACCACAACCACTAAATGGAATCCGACTCCTTCACTCTTGACATTTACAGTGAAATGTTTTTGCCACTTGGTCACTCTAGCAAAGCGAGATGCTCCATTTCCATTTCCCTTAATTCCCTGTATTGTTCACTTGGGAAGCTGCCCGCAGACACTGAAGCTTTCAACAAACACAAAGCTGTCCATATGGCTTGATGAGCAAATGCTTGTGAAGCATCCAACTATGAAGAATTTCCGCGTGCTTTGCTTTTTCTCACTGGCTGGCAACTGGGCCAGTTTCCCACAAGAGATGGATAATCTCACTTTAATGGCCTTCTATTTTGGTCCATATGAATCATTTTGTGTTGTAAAAGAAATAAATGCATACTATATATGCAAATACTGTTCTGGAATGAAAAACTAAAAACATCCTGAGTCCTACAAATTATGTGCAAGATCCATTTATGGTGTACAAAGCTATCTATCTTCATGAAAACTCTGTGAAAGCTCTTTACTTATTGTCACAAAAAGCACGATGAGACATGAAAAGGTTTGGGGTAGCCACCCATATACAGTATTATATCCTGGCTGCCCCAAATTGGAGGTAAATTGGCAAGAGTTCTTTACTCATGTGAGTCCAAAACAGAACTGAATTGCTCCCTTAAAATGGCGGCTTTTAAAGACAAGTGGAGAAAGTAATGTCATTAGGGCTGGAACCGAAAGTGATGTCTTTGGCAGTGCCAGGACTGGAAGTGACATCATCGGTGGCACCGGAACCGGGCGGGATTTCCCAGGATTGAGAGAGACAATTAGTGCACCTTGCCACCCCCTGGTCAGGCATGGAATTACTATTATTCAGGCCCACGTGTGTGACAATATCTACAGTAAATATAATGGAGTCTGACCTTCAGTAAGTTGCTTAGGAAATGGGAGGCTTGGTGGATGGATGATGGGGTCTTTTGTAGCCATTATACAGTGTAATGTTCTCATACACAAGAGTGCATAAATGTGCTCCTGGTCCTTGACATCCTTGCGAAATAAATATTCATCCTCCATCATTTTCTATTTCAGAATCACAGAAGACTGTTGCCTTCTGTGGTGACACCAAGTGCAAACAAAGAATTACACTGACAGGTGACATACATGCACAGTTTTAGAGTCGCCGGTTACCTTAATGTGCGTATCTTAGGGATGCGGGCGGAAACCAGAATGGTTATAACACTTGCAGGAGGACAGATACAGATGGAGACAGCACCAAGAACTGAATTAAAAGCCCCAGCGGTGATAGACAGTGCTGCTGCATCCTTGCGCCACCAGAATTACAGTATATATCAGCAGCACATCTAATTAGTATAATCTTCTTTTTGTGTGAGTATTTTTGTTATAGATATGCAGTAATCTGATGTTCCTTCATGGATTCAAAGGTAATTGGCAGCTGGGACTATAGTTATTAACTCAGCATGAGGCTTTCACAGATGTGCTCATAGCCTGGATTAATATTAATTACATGCTTGAAATACTGTCACTTATATAACAAATAATCTTCTCCAACTGCAATAATTTTAAATGGCATTTCAGATTCTACATTTCTTCTAAGCAAAACAATGAAGGCCATCAGTAGAGCAAGACCAAAGAGACAAGCTGCAAAATAATCAATAAGACCACAGCAAAGGTAGTGGAAAGCCCAGCTTCACATCAACTTATAAATAATTAACTACCTTCAATTAGTTCTGACCGCACCCCAGACACACACACACACGCGCACACACACACACACACACACACTCAAGTGCACTGCCTCCTAAAAATGAGTCATAGTTCAGATTCATAGAGATGCACATCCCACCCGGGCACTCCATGTTTCTCAGAGTGAACCCCACAACATGCCTATGAGTTTATTTTAGGTGATGTCACATTACACAACTTTTCCAATGATTTTCAATCATAGCCTTCACATGCATAGTCTTGACGAGTTGGAGGCAGTCAGTGGCGTGCTCCGTAGTGTGACGTGCCCAGAAACTCACTCCAACTAGTCTGCAATCCATTGCAATAAAATCAAAGAGGTATGATTTTCTCTTTAGTCACAGAAGTGAGCTCTGTGTGTGTGAGAGCAAACAGACAACGAATTCAGAGCCGAAAGTGCAACATAATACAACAATAAGGAATAAGGAACATGAGGCCATTGAACCTCACAAACGAAAGAGAAGCTCATCTGTTTCATATCTTGTGTTTTACAAACTACAGCAGGGTGGACAAAAAAGGCTGGGATTGTGGCTAAACCCACTACAGCTGTTAACCCTTTGTGTTGCACTGGCACCGTCAGGCATCACACTGTTAGCAGTCACAATTAGGGATGAGCATGACTACACTGCAAGAGTGGCACTCGCTTAGTAAAGAAGACAGGCCCATTTAAATTGATGTGGTTAGTGACGAGATTAGTGACTGCAGTTGGAAAATCTGACATGACCCCATGACTAGAAATTACACAATGTGACGTGGGCTTAAGTGTAGATGATATCGAAGATGGTGCTTTTCGTGAAAGGCTTTTAATAAAATAAGGCCTAATTAAAATGCCTAAAAAGCCAGACTTCTCTGTGTCTAAAATCTTCAGTATTTTCTGCTAGTTTTGTGTAATGATGTTCTTACTGTTGAGTCTAAAAATGTGCAGTAGCTGCAAGTATTTGTAATATAACTGACGCACATCTGGACCACTTGAACAGAAAGAGGTGGAATTTAACTTGCATAAGATGGCTGTGGGACAAGTTTTATTTATATGGGTTAAAACTGTCACATAAGCAGAAATTTGCTTCAGTCTACACAAATGTATTAAGGTAAATGCAATTTATCCATCCATTTGCTGACTCTAGTTAATGTAGATTTAGGGATGTGCGGCAAAGTACAAACCAGCTGTTGGTGGGACACAAGTCCATGATGGTGCAAACTCATGTACTGTGCATTATACAAAGCCCGTTTAGAACTACCTAACCTACACACTTTTAGAAAGAAACTGGAAAGGCCATAGAGACATATAGAGAACATGAAGACTCCATGTAGGTGGTGAATGAGCTGATATTTAAACTCATTCTCCTGAAGTTACCCAGAATATTAAACACAAAATCACCTTGCAATAAATACAAATAGGGCATATAAATCTATAGATATTGAGGATACTCAACAAATTACACGACAGGACAAAGAGGACATAGGTTTAGCTCAGCAATGCATTTATTTCACATTTTTCTTGGGGTTTTGTTGAAATCTAAGGCTGACATAAAACAAGAGAGGCCCGAGTGTCTTAACAGATCTCATGTTTAACACAATCGCTTTACATTTCCTGGAGCACCTGAAGCAGCCTGTTATGCAGAGCTCCAGTCTTTTGGGTGGTAGGAAATGAAGGCTCAGTATAAAGTGAACATGAAAAATATCAAACAGAACAAACCAACTTATAAAACTTAATTACAATACATAAATTAACATGCAAAATATCCATCCATTATCTAACCCACTACATCTTACAGGGTCATAGGGATCTGCTGGAGCCAATCCCAGCCAACACAGGGCGCAAGGCAGGAAACAAACCCCAGGCAGGGTGCCAGCCCACCGCAGGGCACACACACACACACACTAGGAACAATTTAGGATCGCCAGTGCACCTAACCTGCATGTCTTTGGACTAACTGCGAGGCAGCAGCGCTACCCACTGCACCACCGTGCCACCCTCATGCAAAATATTTAACAATAAAATACAGAAAAGGGGAAGAAGAAAAAAACATTTTTTGAAATCTAAATGATAAAAGAATACATAAAAAGCAATACAATTCGCATGAAAAAATGCCACCTGGTGTGACTCTGGCTACAACATAACAAGACTGGCACAAATGCAGTGATGGTCGTTATACACCTCTAGCTGGGATACTGCTGCTCATTTCAAGGCTTATTTAAGGTATGACCACAGTCTCCTAGTTGAACTCCGAGTCTGATCGATGCTGATGTACATGTAGCACGTCTTTTCTTTGTCCACATTGGTTTCCTCCTACAACCAAAAGATGTGTGTGTCTGTAGTTAAATGGTTACTACAGGTATATGCAATTGGCTCAGTATATGTGTTCAGAAAATTATATTTTTAAATTTACCACATATTGACTTTTGTATTATATTTAAATGTCTAAAACCTTTTGAAATCCCTGATTTTTATGAATGACCTTGCTGCCCAGCTGTAAAGGGGTTGTAAAGAGTACAAGGAGTGGGTTCAAGACAGGAGAAATGCCCCCAAAAACCACATGAGAAAAGAATAGGTGCCACGAGAAGAGGGGTAATTTTAAATTTGTGCTGAGGGTGTCTTGGAAGGAGAGCCTTGTGAAATGCTATTGTAAGAGCCATGAAATGTGAAATCAGCAGGGTGCCAGCTTTTTTCCCTCAAAAATATAATTCTGAAGCAATGAAATAACTTGCACATACTGTATGTCTAGTGGCCAACATAGTTTGCACACCAGTCCTTCTCTCATAATTCTCTGTAAAATTAGTGCATCACACATGTAAATAATGCTGTTCAAAATGAGAAACTAACATATTGTGAGTAGAACTCAGAAAGAGAATGATCAATAAATAAAGATTTAAGTAGACTTCGTTATGGCACAGACACTCCAGCAACATGGCAGTGTCAGTCACAGATATATCAACAATGGGCCACCACACAAAGCACATCCAGCCAACAGTGGAAACAGACTGTTGATGAAGAAGTTTGATTGAGCTTAGCATGACTCAGGAGGAATAGGTGATGGACTGCAGTCATATCAGAAACACGACCTGCTGATGAGGGGGATTTATTATTTATTTCAGTCCAGTAATTGATTCACGGATGCTGAAGAGTCACTCACTACATACAGTACCTTGCAATTTCCTTCATTCTCCTAATCTTTGGTAACCAGCTAGGGATGTAACATCTCTGCTATAAAACACAGACAGACCCCAGGCATAAGTTTAAAGCACAGCACATGTTTTTATTTACAGGGGAAACACACGAGTCCCTTTACACGATACAATAAAAGAACACTTTCTTTTCTTCTTTCTCTTTTCAAGCTGCACCTGGGAGTACTTTTCGTGAAAGCTTCAAGTAGAGCTCTGCAGCTCTGGTGGTTGCCACTGAACCCAACAGGGCTGTGCCAGACTCCAACTCCCTTTAAGCCGTGTGGGAATCCGAGGCGGCACTGCAACCCAGGGGGACTGCCATCTAGCATTCCGGGGGAGGCAGTGCCCTGTGTAAATTTGCTCCCCCAGTCCTCCCACTATGATGGCCTCCTGGTTGGTTCTCTATATATATATAGTGGACAGTAGGGGGCACTCCAGCACCCCAAACACTCAACAAAATCAGGCTCTGGCAGTTTGTATCAAGTGTTTCCCACCACAATAAAACCACAATGCCGTGCCTTCTCTCCCCACAACCCCCCTCTCACAGTTGCCGCCTCCTCCACAAATCCACACAACCATTGTCCACCTCCTCCCGACTCTGGATCACAGATATGAGGCAAGCAACTCCTTGTATCTAATCCCCCAGGAGTACTTCTCGTGATATGATGCTGCAGCTCCATAGCACTTCCGAGTGGAACCCCACGGAATAAGGACTCCCAAATTGTGCAGTTCCCCCTTGTAACCTCCATGGAACCCATCAGGACTATAATACCCAGATTGCCATGTGGGCATCCATATGGGCATCCAAGACTGGGCTCGCTGCCATCTAGCAACCTGTGTAAGCTTCAATCCTTCCATCCTGATGGTGTCCTGGCCAGATAAGGATACCGGCCATCAATCACAGTATGTATATGTACTGTATATTTGTATATTATAAAGGAACAATAGCAACACAAGACAAAGGTTCAGGGTTCAGGAGATTGACTCAGTTAAATGGTATTTGTATGCAAAACAGAAAGAAATCGAAACAAGAATGATGACTAGCGTGGTCCAAGTAAAACTAGTATTGAGACAATCTATCATTGTCACTGTCCATTGCTGATTGGAAAATGAACACCAACTTCTAAGTTCTCTGTTTGATCTAAAGCCAGCAGGGTGGAAGGGAAGGGGCTTCCAGATATGGGGCAGAAGTGACATCATGTCTATCCTTCAAGGATTTCCTCCTCTCTGCATAGGAAAAAGGAAATTAATCACCAACTGTGTATTCCCCCTGTGCATTAGCCTGGAGCCCTGAAGGTGCTCCTGTAGCACGTGTCTGATAATATACATATATTGTATGCATATATCTGCAAGGAAAAGAGCAATGCTAGCATAGTCATGAGGACCATCTGGTCGTAAGCAATGGTTAGGCATCTTTGCCTGCAAAATAATGCCTTCATATCATGAGGATCTTCTGGAGGCCAGGAGAAAGTGAAGTGAGTGCTCATCGGCGGCATCCTCTGGCACTCTAGGGTTAAAGGGAAAAGAACTTATTGAATGTGTCACCTCCTTGCTTTTCCCTTCAGTTCTTACTTGGTCATAACCTACAAAATCCTCTCTATACTAACATGTCTAATAATAAATTTATTTGGCAACGTAGTCCAATGTCAGGGGTCAGAATATTTGTGTTAATGTGAAATTTTAGTTTCTCATTTTTAATAAATTTGCAAAGTCCTATTTTCGCTTTGTCACTCTGGAGTATTGAGTGTTGTTTAATGCAGGAAAAATTAATTGAAATGATTTAGCATCAGGCTGCAACAATAGCAAAACGTATTAAAAGTGAAGGGTTCTGAATCTTTTCTGAAGGCACTGAATGTGTAAGTCTGCACTCCGTGAAAAGTACTGTTTTAGCGTAAACTAACATGTACTGACTTTAATGTTATTAAAACTGAAGACTTCCTTTACCAAATAACTTTCTGTATTAAATAATAGCCCTAACTGCACACACTGGTTTTGATTTTTCAATAAGCCCTATTTCTCGAGTGTAATGCACAGCCGTCCTGCTTATATGATCCAATTAAGTGAAAATACTTTTCTGCTCTTTTTAAAACCCTTTCATTAAATTTAGCTTTACCATGGAAATTATCTGTGGCATTAAAAACAGACTGCCCTTAATCTACTCCAAACACTGAAGGCAACCATGTCTTTTGTTGTTGGTTACCAGTGTGCACTTGAGCCAAAGAAAGCTCTGCCTTGAATGTTATTGAGACTTTAAAAGGATTTACCATCTCAGTAAAATGTCAGCTTATATAAATACAAACGTGAATGTAATGGCAGGATGGTTCACAGTGCTCTTGCTACCCTGCAAAATGACCACATTTATTAGAATCAAATGCTTTCCACTTTTAAAAGAATTTAAATATTTGGTTTTTCAGGGGATTATATATTAATGATGATTACTTAGCAGATTATTTAATGTGTCCTCCAATTTACTCACGTCATGATTGCTGTGAAGCCAAACTGAGCACTTTGAATATGATTGATTCAGGAATATATCCGGTTTATAAAAGAGTTATTTTTTAGAAGGCAGCTCTGACTTTAAGGGATGAAGTGCTTTCATTTGAGTGATAAAGGCTTTCTTAACTGAAAACACTTTGAACTGTGCAAGCAGCATTTAGATGAACTATGGCAGTTAGCATGTATACTAGAATAGACAAGTAGAACCATTATTTAGCCATTGTATTTGATACAAAATTTAGCCCTAAACTGTTTAATTTTTTTTAATCAATTTTAATTTTAATTAGAAACAGATAACATTCGATACAATCAAATCAAACTAAACAAAGCAAAATTCAACACCCACCCAAATGATCAGCGAGGCATGGTCAGAGATCCCAATAACATCATACTTACAAGATAAGGAAATCATCAATTCTTGAGTAACAATCATGTAAGGAGAATGCTTGTAGGTTCGGATTTAAAAACCTCTATGAGTCTGATAAGTTATGATCTGTTACAAACTGTGCAAGTATTTTTGCAGTACTGTATTAGATGATATCACTGTTGTAGCTGAGGATCTATCCAGGTTTGGATTTAAAGCACAATTAAAGTCTCTGGACATTATAATTTTGTGATTGTTCACATTAAGGATAGATGAAAATACATTTGCAAATACATTTAGAAAGCTTTATCATCCATGTTAGGTGTTGTCACGCATGCGCGAGTAGGAGGCCGTGGATGGACCTTAAAACACATCGAAAGACGTTCGCCGGCAGGGAGTGGCAGGGTACTAACCTTTTTCCTTTGTTTTCCAGAACTAAAGACGCTCCGCCATAGGACCTTTCCCGCAGTACGTCCACTTCCGCCCTTCCTCCGCCATCTTCCCTGACGTCAGCAGTCCCGTCATCCCTCTACCTTCCAGCCCAGCTCAGTGTCTGGACTGAGCCACAGTCCTTTTATAGCCCCTGACCCGGAGGTGTTCCTGTCCCAGCAGTCCACAGTTCCTTATTCCTTCCGGGTCAGGGCAGTCAGTCTTTTACTTTAACCTGGGAGCATGTCGTTCCTTCCCGTCACGTGACCGTGACGTACCCCCGGGTCATAAGGCACAAAAGAGCCCATAAGCCCCCCCACAGCGACTCCTGGTGGCCCCCAAGGTATCCAGCAGGGCTGTGTATAAATACTACAAAGTCCATGAGGCCCTGCTGGACCTCGGGGCACTATCCTGCTGTCGGGAGGGCTCCTCCTGGCGGCTTGGGGGTGAGGACCGGCATGAGAAGCCGGCAGTCCTCCACAGTGTATAGATATAAATCAAAATCATTTTAGTATTGGATAAATTGCCCATCACCATGACGTGTTGCTCTTCAGAATCGGATATTGCATCTGACACTACAAATGGAATAGTTCTGTGTATTAAAATTCCCGTACCTCTTGTTTTCTTTGTATTGCTGGAGTGAAGAATTTGGCTAGAACACTCTCTTTGCAACTGAAACTGGTCCTTACTTACTGTAGTAAGTGGGTCTCCTGTAAAAAAACTATCTTGGAATTTAGACTTGTCAAGTGCGAAGGTACTTTCTTTCTCTTTAATTCATGATTGAGACCCTTCACCTACCAGCTTACAAACTTTATAGATAGGTCATAGAAATTTTGCTTCTGAACATTTGTTGACATTTTGTAGTCTTAGGTTAAGGTAGTACATTGTTACATATGATAGCTTTAAAATAGATTTCTTATTATTTCCAAATGAAACAGCTATGGAGCATATTGTTATGTTGGCACTAGTGGTAATTGGGGTATAAGGGGAAAAAAAAGAATTGCGTTGCTCTCATTCTCTCCCAACCTATTGTGCCTCTACTGGTGAGGCAAACCACACTTTGCAAGGTCCCGGTTTTCTGATATCTAAAGAAAATCGAACACCCTTAGCAATGGTGTGGTTATAACTGAGATATCTTGTGAAAATACAATACATTCCAAATACAATAAACTAAGAATATGATCTTAAACAGTCCAAATATAATAAACCAAGGGTATGATGTAAAAATAAAAAACACTTTATGTACACTGTAAAATCTAGTTACATTATTAAAGTTTAACAAAAATCAATAGCTGGTTACTTTGTGGTAGCCAAAGTGTGCAAATAATTAATGGAAGAAATTTCAATATAATAACTAAAGCTTAAACATACTGTCAATAAGTGTTTACTTTTTGGTAACCATTAGCCAAGATGTAGCCATAAGCTGAAAGTAGCCACAATGTGCATATAATTAATAAAAATATATAATAAAAATATATATGCTCCCCCAGGATCCTGTGAGCACCCATAGGGAATCGGGCCACATGGCCGTAGTGCTGTAACTGGCGCTTCATCACAATGCAAGTTATGTGCCTCATTCAGGACTCCATGAGCAACTCCATATCGCTTTTTCTCTCTTCACGTCTTTACATAGTGTGGCAGACGACCATTAACCTTGCCTCATCGGGACATCTGGAGAAGGGAAGGACTGGGAGAGAGGCAATATCTGGGGCACAAGAGGGCAGCCCCCCTGGATTACATCAGGGTCACGGACGGAGAGCTTGGAAGCTTAACCCTGTTGGGGTCCGTGGCCACCACTAGGGGGTGCCTGGACCATCTCAGAGTCCTGGATGGCAGCACTTCTGCCACACCAGGTAGTGCTGCCGGAAGAGGAACTGGCCACACCCGGAGTGGTTGTGGGTGTCCATGCAGCACTTCCGCCACACTAGGAAGTGCTTCAAGAAGATCGTCAGGGAGCACCTGGAGTACATCAGGGTGTGCCATAAAAGGGGCCGCATCACTCCATTTGGGGAGCCGGAGTCGGGTGGAAGAGGACGGAGCTTGCAGGAGAGGAGTGGAGGCGGTGAAGAAAAGATAGAGAAGGAAAAAATAAGGACTGAGTTTACTGTGCACTGTGCCTGCAGGAAGCGAAAATAAAATGCGTGTGTTGTGGACCTCTGGTGTCATGTCTGTCTGTGTCTGGGCATCTTCCACAATAGTTATTTTATGTATTCATCTAATAAATGAAATGGGACACTAAAAACCCCAAACGTTCAAAGTGCATGAACTGGAGGAAATTGATTGTGGATTTTTAGGAAGAAAGCCTGTGGGCGAGCCTTTTCAGCAGCGGTCTTCAATTCCCTACCAACATTCTAACCAGTTTTCCCTGTACATGTTTTTGTGTTCATGATTAACTGACATATACTGTAATGCATGACAAAGGATGCACTAATCCAGCTACACCTTCGACCAGTCCCTTCACCCCCACCTTTTGTTAGCCATTGCCGGGCTAACTTGAGTTGCCTTTTATACACGTGGACTCGTGGTGTTCTACCAGCTACTCCTTCACTTAGTTGACTTCTCTTGTATTCCTGAGCTTTGTTTTGACCTCTCTTTTTTATGACATGAAGTCCTTTAATTTTATCCTTTGATAAGCCTTTCACCTCTCTTTTGTATGTCATTTGTCATGTATGGAATGATTTGGTTACCTAAAAATGTGCTTTTGTTTACTTTGTATAGCGCCTTGTGATGGTGTGCTCTGTGGTATGCAAATTAAAGACTCAATGGTTTTAGCTAATGTAGATTTTTGGAATTTTTGCCCATCTTAAATGGCCCTTTTCGTAATACTTTGTAATGATTGACTGCCAAGTTTGCCTTATATTACCATGATTTCCAGTTACATTATTTTACTAAACTGAAGGCACATTCCAGGTGGTATCCATTCATAATGATCTCCTTATTGGTTTTGAAATCATCCTATCATAAACTAACTGCTCAACAGAAGAAGAATTCAGTTTAGGAGGCAGTTAGTGCCATCCTTAATTCCTACCGCACTAGTCAATGTGAAGAAACAGACTCATGGCATGGACTCTTGAGTCTTTGTTAGGTGTGTCTAAGAATGCATAGTGCAGATATGGTGTGGAAGTTATAGGGAGGTTGAGATAATAAGCCCAAGCAGATAAAGGGATTCCAAGGCTTGAGAGTGAATGCAGCCGTCTGAGAAAGTGAGTAATGTCTGTTTGGTGACATGTGCATCTCTTCAAATTATTTGTGATTTTCCAAGATTGAACAAGTCAGTGACTATTTTACACTCCATGTTTGAACTATACAAAAAAAACAAAAAAGAAAACTGCTGTGATTTTCTAATTTATTTTAGTTTATATGCAGAACAATTCAGATTATTAGCATTACAGATGATTTAGTATCAACTAACTGTTCAGGAAACAGGGTAAGGAGGATCTGATGTGTGCTGTCATGGTCAGTAATTGCCACTTCCAACATCTCCTTCACATTTATAAGAGTATTTATATGCACAATATTAGAATACTGTTCAGTTACTTTGCAAAGCTATGAGCAGGATCACAGAGTCCCGCAAGGGATTTAACAATATAGAGGCTAAATATGGGAAGCCCTGGATGATTTCCAGTGCTGCTGTCAAAGGACAGCGATTGACAGTCATCCTGAGGTACCAGTTGTTACTTAGTAGGTGTTATATTTTTGTCTGACCTTTCAAAGGAAGCACCAACTACAACTATCAGGTGGCAATTTATGATGGGTCTCGTGCTTTAGGAGGCCTCGTAACTCATAAGAGATGTTGAGTGTAAAGACTGTGACTCTTGCCTCTTGTGGTCTTTTAAATAATTCAATTGTATAAGATTATAAGAAGCAGGGGTTAGTCTTACAACGTTAAATTGATTTCTAAAGATCTTTCCTATTACTGCCATAGAGAAAGGCAGTCTAGAATGTTAATTCTTTTTAAGTGGTTGCTATGAGATCAGAAAGCCACTAATAAGTTATTATGAAGGTTTAATTTTGTCAGGCTTTTCAAATGCGTAGTATTTTTTGGTCACGTACACGCTTAGCACACTTAATTATGTCATTCCAGTAAAACAGACAACTTCTATTAGGTCATGTCATAGCACGTATATTAGATTTGCAGATCTTTGTCAAAAACAAATAGTAAGACAACAAAATATATGCTGCAGGGTTTCTGAAAAGCATTTTATCTGTCCAATGAGTTTATTTGGCATCAAGCTGCAGGTACCCCTTTTAAAGAAAAAAAAATTTTTTTGGAATGGGGGTTGCTATTACTTCTCCTTGTTTATAAAAAAAAAGGTATCGTGCTGATATCCTAAAAATCTGACAGCATAGCAGGATGGCTACAATCTTATATGTGAAGCTAGACATCTTATACATTGTGGGTACGCATGTAACAATTTAGAAATTGATAAAGATAGCAATAACTTTCAGGTTTTACTACTACTAAACATTGAATGAAATAATGAGAAATCATCAAAAGTGTATAATGTCTTATGTTACATGGTTGGTCAAGAATTGGCCATGGTCAAATGGACATCCTGTATATGAATAGTAGGGAGCTATGGTACATCCAGGATTATTGTCCTGCCTCAAGTTTATTTCTGGTTAATGCAGTGTTTGTCAACCATTTTTGTGTGATGGCACACTTTCTGTAACTAAAACATCCCAAGGCACACCTCCATTTTACTAACCACAAACTCATTATATCTGATACACGTGCTCAACTGTCCAAAAGGGTGGGACTACCAGAGAAGACTGTAAAAAAGCAGCTCTGAGATCAGCGTTCACAGACGCACAGCACTTAGTGAGCACTTTACTGACATCTTCTAGCTGCTTCTTCCCTTTGCCTGCCTCTCTGTGCTTCAGAGGTGACTTGTATGCCCACTGTCCACTGGGCCTGTGAGACTTGCTGGCGAACACACACCCAGACAGATGGATTCTAGCAGTCAATAGACATGTCCAAAGTGCTCTAAGTGCTCGGTGTGCAACATAGCGATCACAGAGATGCTTTTATGTCAGCTTCCGCTTGTCCCTCTCAGGTTCAGACCCAAGTACGCTACACTATTATTTTCATGGCACACCTTGGTAGCTCTCACGGCATACCACTGTGACGCAGCATATTGGTTGAAAATAATTGGGTTAATGTGCTCTTTTTATTGTTATTTTAATATTCTTTTTCATATTGTATTAAGAAAGGAATACTCCACAAAAACTTATATGTTACTTTCCGCAAGTACTTTGTAGTGATGGCTAAAAAAATGTCATCTTTCCATAGAGGAGACATAATACAATTTCTGATAGAACAGCAAACAATATCAAAAATGTCTATGTAAAAAATTACCCTGTGTCACATAATCCTCACTGGGTTGCACTTCAGAATTGAAGACAGGACTCTTGACCAATGAATAAGAGGGAGAGGTGAGTCTTTAATTCAAAACCATGACCCCGTGTGAAAGGGCTCCCTCTTTGTGGACTATTTTCATTTTCTGGTATTATTTATTTGACAATATTTCAGCAAAAAATGCATGCATTTTTCATGTTGGAAACTGAATGACTTGAACTGACTTGACATGTGGATTAGGTGACACGAGAAGCATGGGATTTTTACATGGATGACTTTGATACAGTAGGGCCCCATCTTACCTTTATTTTTGTTATCCAATTTCAGATATGCCTCTAAGGGCGGCATTTCAGAATTGTCTCTTCTCTATTGTAGAAGACACTGGAATTAGTTGTGCATTTAAGGAAGAAACCAACTGAGGACCTGTTTCTCACACTACAGATGCCCTTATACTTTTAAATAGTTGTGCATCTGGGACTTCCCCTTCTTTTTCTATCCTGGTTAGATCCAGTTTGCCCTCTTCACTCAAGAAAGTAATAGACACCTTTGTATGAAATCTTGATAGAAGGGTACGAAATTGGCTCTGACACAGGAAGCAGAGGGTTATGGGGCATGGAACCCTATCAGAATTGGCTGATGAGGGTCAGTGCTAGGGCCACTGCTATTTTTAATATATTTAAACAATTTGGATAGGAATATAAGTAACAAGCTGGATAAGATTGTAGTTGATACAAAGCTAGGCGGATTGGCAGGTAATCTTGAATCTGTTAAATCATTACAGAAGGACTTGGACCGCATACAGGTGTGGGCAGATTTGTGGCAGATGAAATTTAATGTCAGTAAATATAAAGTATTAACATGTAAAATGTTACGTTTGAATACACAATGGGAGGTCTGAAAATCGAGAGAACACCTTATGAGGAAGAATTTAGGAGTCATAGTGGACTCTACGCTACCAACTTCCAGACAGTGTTCAGAAGAATTAAGAAGGCAAACAGAAAGTTACGTTGTATAGCACGATGTGTGGAGTACAAGTCTAAGGAGGTTCTGCTCAAGTTTTATAATGCACTGGTGAGGCCTCACTTGGAGTACTGTGTGCAGTTTTGCTCTCCATGCTACAAAAGGACATAGCAGCACAAATGTCCAGAGAAGAGCAACTGGGCTGATTCCAGGGCTACAGGGGATGAATTATGAAGAAAGATTGAAAGAGCTGAGCCTTTTCAGATCAAGCAAAATGAAATTAGGAGGACACATGACTGAAGTGTTTAAATTAATAAAAGGAATTAGTACAGTGGGTCGAGACTGTTATTTTAAAATGAGTTCATCAAGAACACGGGGAAACAGTTGGAAACTTGTTAAGGGTAAATTTCACACAAACATTAGGAAGTTTATCTTCACACAGAAAATCACACACACATGGAATAAACTACCAAGTAGTGTGGTAGATAGTAAGACTTTAGCGACTCTCAAATCTAGACTTGATGTTATTTAGAAAGAATTAACATAAGAACGGCAAGCTTTGTTCGCCTGAATGGCCAATTCTTATGTAGATTTTTTGAATGTTTTTCACTTTCATGGTAATCTGTCACATGGAATAACATTTCTTCTGTGAAAAAAGAGAAACCCCTTTCATTTAAATCCATTTTTAAACCCCAAAGAGAACTTTACAAATTCCAATACCTTTCAACCCTAGTGATCAGAATAACCGGTTTCAGCAATGCTAATCCAATTACAAAAGTTTATAAAATAACCAGTTATTAATTAAGGACAAGTTAAAGGGAGTTTACACTAGGACACTGAAAAAATAGCTTCTTAAAAATAGGGCCTTCCATTCATATGTGAATCATAAACTAAAAAGCACTTATTTCAAGCAGTAATAGCCATTAGCAACACTAATAATGACAGGGCTGAATTTTTAAATCTATGAAATTGTGTCTTGATAAAAAGGAATTCATTTCTATTAAATAGTGAACATTTCTTGGTGATTCTTAAATTTTGAATGCTTGCGTGTATTTGAATGCAACATTATCACTATATGCAAATACATATTTTAAAACAAACTTTTAAAATGATTTCAAAGTGTGTTTTTTCTCGCACATTTTTCAAGGAAATTTTAGCGAACAGTCTCACATGTCTCAGAGTTTAGTGCTACTGCCACACGTGTCAAGGTGCCCACTTGAATGCCTCCCACATCATAATACAAAAATGGGCTGGTATGACCAACTAGGTATGTTTCTTACTTAAATGGGAAGCGCTAAATAAAGGGTGCAAGTGGTGTGCTGTCAGCCACTGTTGTACATTCCAGTTCTTAACTCTCTGTCTCTAGTAGAGTCTAATCTGTGATGGCGGCACAGATGTTCGCTCTTCAGCCTCACACTGAGGCCTGGGAGTTGAATGTCCTCCCTGTGGCTTTTTCTCTAGCTACTCCAGGTTTTCCTCCTTCATTCTAAAGGTGTGTGGATTATGTTGCTTGACTCTGGATGTGTGTGTGTGAGTGTGCACAGCCATGGATTGGCACTCCATCCAGGGCTCAATGCTGCCCAGCACTTCCATAATGGAAAACGCAGGTGCAGAAAAGGGGTAAATAAATCTTTAATGGTTATTTAGCTGTCAGAAATGTTTTCATTTGTTACTGTTACCAAAACAATGAAGAGGATGAAACACCCCTAACTAACTTGTTCAAAATAAATACTCCTACTTTGAAGCAAAAATAACAGGATAAAATAAGAGCTGGAAATTTTTAATAAGATCACAGCAGGCCAAAGCGTCTCTTTTCATTAAAATGCAGTTGTTTGTTTCGAGAACAAGGAGCAAATTATTTTAATTACAGGCCAAATAAAAGCAAATGTTGTTAGAAAAACACACAAGCAGCATTCATTAGATGGTTTGAGAAGAGGGGTGTGGGAAAGGGCAGTTTGTAATGGCTGGCAAGATGCCGATCTCTTAATGGAGGAGGAGGAGGAGGAGTTTGTTATCTGTGTCTTCATCACTCTGCACTCCAGCAGCTATAGTTCTCAAACTTTGTAGAGGGCACCTTCTTACTGCCTGTAGTTTTAGGATGGTCTGTGTTTGTTTCCATGAAGCCTTTAACTGCTTGTTTAGTCTTTTAATTAATGGTAATACGAGAAGCGTTATATATCCCTTCTTTCAGGGAATTGTGTGCCACTCTTGTTAGGAAAAGATTCATTAGAAAATTAGGAATTTAGCAGTGACATCTGTTAACTGTTGACTAACAGATGGTTCCTGTCATAGAAACTCTAGCAGTGGCAACAGATTGCATCTATTTAACTGTCGAGCTGACACTTTTACATAGGGTGAATCAATAAATGGAGAAGATTTGTAGATAATGAGAAGCTATGATGAGTCCAGTCTTCATAGATCTCAAATAACTGACAGAATATTTTAAAAAAGATTAACTTTAACACTGTCTGAATGAAAGAAGCAAATGATAACTGATAGAACATAAAGGAATTGAAAAGTGATTCACGGTGATGAGACAGACTTATAAAAACCTTAAGTATATAAAAATCACGAGGGTGGCACAAGCTGCATGTTCACCAATTGTCTTCGTTTCACAGTACCTGCACCATGACTCTTGCTTTTAAATTAATTATATTGAATGTACACACTCTAGTAAATTGTCCAAGCTTTACTTTTTGGACAAATTTTGTTATACGACATGAGAAAAGCAAGACAAAAACACACACTGCCGTCATTTAAACTCGTTATTTATTTACTTACTTACTTAAACCCCTTCTACCCCCCAGTTTTAAGGATGAGCAAGGTGTTACCATTTGGTCCTAGCCTTTGGCATTGCCTTTGCTCACTCTGTTAACTCTTTTTGGACCGGTAGTTCAATTGAGGCTATGCAGTTCATCCTTCTGCATCCTTCTTTCAACTGTCACCTCCAGGGTTCAGTTTGGAAGCCTGTGTGATGGCATTCTAATGGTTTGACAGTGCCACTGTTTTGTTCTTTCTTGAGGTTTCTCTGCCTTTTATTTGGACTGTAAGTGTATCTTACAGATGCATCTCATCTTCATTGCTGGTCCTGATACTTAAGTGAGCACATAATTTGCATCCATAAAGCAGTACTGGCACAAATACTGTTTAGGAGATGGCCACTTTAGTATTTGCTGGCAATTACTTCTTACTGAGAAATTATTTATTCAGAGCGAAGCACAGACTGGCTGCTGCTGCTGCTATCTTTAGGTTAAAACCTTTGTCTATTCTTCCATCAGGGTTCAGTACAGCACCTAGGTACTTACATTCATTGACTTGCTTTAGATTGATCAAACGGATGAGAACTTCACTCTGGAGAAGCTATCTGCTTACACTCAAATACAAGTACCTCATGTTCTTAAAATTGTGGTATTCACTGTTGAACTGTCCGGTATACTGAACTTAACTAATGCACGCCACTCTCTAAAATCTCTTTCTAGAATCTGTTATGCTTAACAGTTATTATGAGTGTGGCATTCAAGACAAGCTTATGGGGCATATCTCAAGGAAGCAGGAGGGTTAGCAGACCAAGAAGTGAAAGCGTAACCCACTCCTAAAAATGGTCCCCACCTCCTAGGACAGTCTGATGACTTAGAAGATCACCCATTGTTATGGTGTATAAAATCTACAAATTATTCTCTATATTTTTATTATTATATTTTGCTCAATCCCAACAAGATGAATTCAGATGTAGGAGGCATTATAATAAAAAGGCATATCCTCTTCCTTTACACCTCACTTTTATAACAGGTGTTCACAGCATAGTGGTACAATGGTTTTACAGCCTGGGAAAGGAAGACTGAGCCGATGCCTCAGGATATTGATTTCTTCATGAATGTACATTTGGGACAAAAATTTGGTTTACAGTCTGGGAAAAGATAGATTAAAGAGTTTGAGCAAAATTCATCCATCATATTGATAGCCAGCTAATCAGGTGCATGCAACATTCATGTGTTGTGAAACCACGGCATGAAACTTTATAATAAATATGCCTCATTTGAAAGCAATGTCAGAAGAAGAGAAACAGCGGCGATGGAAGAGCGATGTCAGAGAAGAAAACAAAGACACATATGACCAGTTTTCATCTGATCGTCAGTTAACAGCATTTTCATGAACATCTTTTGCTAAATCAAATGCCACCCTGGGACATTCATCCTTGTCATCTGTAACTTTTTCGTAAGCTTTTTCTAACGATTATATATATCCAGACTTTTCTATCAGTACTATTTTCTATTATTCTTTGTTCCAGTGATATTACTATTATTCCTGTGATAAATACCATGCTGTTTTTAAGCTTCTATGCTTTGTCTTAATGTCTATAGAGTAATTGAAGTAATAAGTTAGATTTCTTTGAGCACCTGGTGCAGCCGGAGATTTGCCATTACCTCTGTGCTGCGAGGTTTATTAAGGCTGCGAGTGAGAGCTCCACTCAATAGTAGGGAGCAGTACGTAAAGTAAGGTATTCTTGGCTGATAAATGGCCTATAGTCAAGAGTGCTGAGCCTTTGTATGTTTAAATGTATTCTTGTAGACCAAAAGTAATATTCAGGTCTGAGATATCATTAAAACATCGTATTGTTGTTTGTGCCGATAATAAGTAAGTCTCTTGAAGTGCTGAGGGAGTGACAGGCTGTGTTATTCTTAAAGCACTTGTGTGGTTTAAAGTGCTAGAGGTTAATCAGCGTGTGTGTGTGTCATTCATGGGGCACTGTTGTGGTTAGGGTCTGTGTGTATGCATATAGCCATGTATGTGTGTGTTCATCTTAAAGTGCAGCAGTAGACCAACCCGATAACGAACTTGACGAGTACACTTAACCTTGAAGAAAACAGGTAAAGGGTAGGTAGAGGGAAAGACTATGATAATACACCCATTATATATGGGCAGTGCCAAAAAAGCTTTGTAGTGTCAAACTGTTAGGATGTGAATGAGCTATAAGTCATGATATTTCAAGCTTTCAGTACACAGGGAGTGAACCACATCTGTGTTTTTATTGTGCTTTGGTTTCTAATCCTGAGAAGTGACAACTGGTAGCAAATATAGACTGACGAAAAAGAAAACATTTTTTAGCACAAATGCAAAACACTGGCCCCTTTTAAAGGGAACCAAAACAGATAACAAATGAATCAATTTTGATGTTTAATATGTTTGTCACATCAACACACATAATAATAATGGCTCGGTGAAAGGAATTATTATATCTGCAAGATGTCATTTAGCTGGTTTGGTGGCATTTCTCTACTTTAATCAATGGTGCTGTCATTTCCCAGTTTTTTTGAAATGTTGTATATACTGTATGTATGTACTGGATGGGTCAGAATTACCATAAATATATGCAAGTTTTCCTATCAAGTTTTATTTTATAAATCCTGACTTGTATGTACACGCTTTTTGTTGGTGCAAGTTTTATAAATCTGACCCCCTGCTGCTGGCTTTACTAAATAAATGGCTGGATGGGTTTGACAATAGACAGATGGAAACAATTCGTATGGAAGTAGCAGAGATATATAGATATTTCATTTATTTTAAATTAATACAAAATGTGCCATTTATAGAACTTTCACTAAATGAGTTTTTAGGTTTTAGTGTTTGAAGAGTGGCGCACACTGTGCCTACATTATGTTTCACTAACATAAAGTGATTCTCTGATCCAAAGGAGGCCCAAGACAAATTTTAACTAAACATCAAGAATCTACAGATGTAAAGTCAGGTGTTTTTCGTGTTTTTGTATTCTTTTGTTGGCAGCTATAATTTTAATTTTGTCAAAACATGAATGCTGATGTGCTTTTTGCACAGTTGTCCTTGTGGAGTCTGTGCCTTTCTTGGCAACAGGCACACGAGATGAACTCCGCTCGGATTGGAAACCTCAGAATCATGAGGAGAATTACATGGTGGGAAAAAAATCTACAGCCCAAATTATTGCAGGTTTTAGTAAAAACTATATTGTTGAGGAGTTTTCTAAAGAGAGGATTTTTCCCCATAAGATCTAACTCTAAAATCAGTGCTGGAATGCAGACATTGACCTGTAGTATTTTTCAGTGTTTACAGCCGTGGAGGATGTGAGATTAGAGACATATTTATTTACATTAGGTCACGTGAAGGCCCAAACTCTAGCACAGATAAGGTGTATTTCTCCATTTTGCCCTGATTCATCACATACTGTACGTGACCAAAAAAGGCAGCTAACTACTCAGACTATGACTAATGCAGCAGTGGTTGGTTTTATTGGCATAGATTTAATCTAAGTTAATTTGTAGTCAATGCCATTTGATTTTTGCTGTTAATGCATCCTAATTCAGAATAAGTATCAAACATATAAGTAGACTTCCAATATGTGGAAGACATTTCTCTTTTGTGCTTCCTAGTGTGACTTTGTCGTTACAACCTTTGACACTCCATCAGTGTTAATTAGTGTTTTTTTTAGGCCGTGAGGAGATTGGGCACACTAAGCCCTGTCAGCCTCTGACCTAAGAGTGAATGTGTGGATTGTTGTAAGTATAACCATTAAGAAATCAACACAATAAGACATGCTGCTAAATTTTCAAATAAAAAGAAGCTCTTTTAAATTTTTTGCCATAAAAGCCCTTTATAATGCATCACATTTGTTAAGTACATCTTTAATATTTAAATCAATATTCTTATTTTTACTTTTTAATGTGATCAAAAATAAAGTGTGTTAAATTAAAAGCACAATAATAATAAAGTCACGTTTCATTATCCATCTATTATCAAACCTGCTCAATTCAATTTGGGGCCACAAGGAGCCGATGCCTATTGTCACAAAACTCACAATGAGACATAGCAAGGTTTGGGGCAGCCACCCGTATAATTTGGTATCCTGGCTGCAAATCGTCTTTTAAATGATAGCACTGCTGTGCATAAAACCGAGACCAATATAGAACTGAGGGAATAGGGAAAAGGTGGAGGCTTTTAAAGGGGAAGACAGGAAGTGACGTCAAAGGGGTCGGGCTCATGTAAGTCATCTGTCATTGGTGCGAGCCCGGACGTGACATCACAGGGGTAGGAGCCGGCAAGGTCTCCTTCCATTGGCTCGGTCCCGGAAGTGACGTCAAGAGGACCAGGTGGAATCTCCCGTGAATGGTCTGCCGGCAAGGGAGAAAAAGAGTCAGTGCACTCTGCCACATCCCGGTATGTCTCAGAATTGTCCTTACTCAAGCCCTTTAGCTGCCTCCCATGCGCACGTGTGTGACACTATCCTGACAAAAAGACTACAAATGAACAAACCTACATGGTGTGGTCCCCGGCTGGGGCTGGAGCCCGGCCAGGATGCCCAGGAGGACCGGAGGAGGGCTTGTGCCTCCTCCAGACCGAGAGGGGGCGTCCGCCCTGGTCATGCTGGGGGCCTCGGGTACAGGGCTTGGATGCCCAGCCCTGTAGGGTCCCGTGGCCACCGCCAGGCGGTGCCCCAGTGCCTAAATATCCCGAGAGCCCAGCACTTCCGCCACACCAGGAAGTGCTGGGGGGAAGACTTTGGGAGACACCCGGAGAGCTGCCAGGAGGACAGCCGGCACTTCCGCCACGCTGGGGCATGGCCAAGAGAGGAATGTCAGGAACATCTGGTGCTCATCCGGGAGTAGTATATAAGGGGCCGCCTCCCTCCAGCCATTGGCAGAAGTCGGGTGGAAGAGGACGGAGCTGGAGTGAGGACTGGAGGCGGCCAGGAGAGAAAGGCACAGAGACTGTGAGGCCTGGACTTGGGGGAATCGGTGCAAGAGGCACTGGGGTTGTGAGTGCACAAAGTTTGTAAATATTTGTAAATAAACAGTGTGTTGGGTGATGAACAACATGTCTGCCTGTCTGTGTCCGGGCCAGCGTCCACAATGGACATACAGTAGTCTGGAGTCACCAATTACCCAAGTATGCACATGTTTAGGAGATGGGAGGAAAACTACAATATCTGGAATATTCAAATTCTGTACTGACTGTGTAAGGATTTAGGGGATGTAAAGCAGCAGAACTAAACACTTCACCGTCATGCCACCTTAAAATTCATCTATTTTCATTATTCATAAATGTGGAAGAATATTTTGGGGGCAAATTCAACCTGGAAACTGGCACTTACTCTGGTACAGATGATGATTCATTTGAGTTGAGCGGCCTTGTGTAAAACATGTTTGCACTCAGAAACATGTGTAAGCCATTTCTTATGCAGAGGTTGGGATTAATAAATCACGCACTTCGTGTGAAAATTGGCTTAACGTTATGGGACATTTCAACCATCGTTATGTCCTATGCAGATAGTAGGACAATGAAAATCTCCTCTTACTGCATATTTCAGTGATGTGTCACTAATATTGCAAATGTTCTTGAACTAAATATATCAAAGTAAACTGACATGGCCTCATAATTCAGCTGTCTTCATTGTTATTAATAATGCCTAATGCAAAAGTATCTATATTGTCTATAAATAGCTTGTGCTGTGTGCACCACATAAGTGGCAATGGCAGCATTACTGAGAAACTAACCATCACATACAACATGACCCTAATGTCTGCTTCTCACACCATTTGATAAAATAAAGGTATGGCGGGTTGAGCCGGCCTCCTTTCAGCAATATGTCATATACTTTTCAGCATCACATATTAGTTGTTCATCTCATTCAAGGATGTGTTAAAAGTGAAGCTGGACAAGACCACTCATGCTGGGCTACAACAAAGAGGGAAGAGCAATGGCTGATCACAGTGCAGCAGGCCATGGAACGGTCGGTGCTTGGAATCTCATTAAGAGGTCACATTCAAAGTGAGGTAATCAGGGAGAGAACTGGAGTCCCACGACTAAACGGCAATCTGTGGATGTGTGCAATTCAGGATCTACGCAAATGGTAGTGACCACTTGGAAGGCCGCCACTAAGATGGGAAGATGAGATAGACAAGAATAGCAACATGAAGGAATGGGCGCAATGCTGTGACCAGTGGAGTCAAACTGACATCCAATAGTCTGGTCTATCAAGGTGATATTAGCAGTACATTAACTGAATGAAAGTGCTTTCTGCTCATAAAAGTAAATTCATTCTGTGATGGTTCCTTTATCACAACATATGTACATTCAACTGTGCAGATTACATTAGGAAAATTACCCATCACTGTCAATTGTCTTTTGATCTCAACTTGCTCATCCTAACAGTAAACTTATTTGCAAGTATCTGGGTAGCACCTTCATTTTACCGTCTCATACAGATGGTATGACACATCTCAGGGATGCCTGCAGGACTTCTGACCAGTCAGCCAGTTAACAATGAAAAGCGCCCTTCGCCAAATATCCTTAGTGGAACTTGGCATGGCACGTGTCATAGATACCATTTTATAAATCCATTTTTTTTAATCTTTTGTGCGTAAGCAAAATTTTAGTATAGCTAGTTTTACACATGAGGAGGCAGATGACCAGACGCTATTCTTTTATCCTGACTTTGACAGGTACAAGGATAAAACTGACTTAAGATAAGCGGTAAAAACAATATTTCATTAAATACAGAAATAGAAAAACACTTTTAAGTTTTGTGTGCATTTTTACTTTAGAATTGACATTACCAAGAACTGCCTTATTTTTTGTATTCAGCTCTTCCATAATCTTCAAACAATTATATTGTTAATAACAGATCTTCTTTCTGCAACCTTATATAAAGGGTAAGAAATGTGTTCGTATAGTGTTTCCATTCCCAGCTGAAGTGGGCCCTGTTCACATGTCCTCAAAATATTCACACCAGTTTTGTCCATGGTTTCATATTTCCTTCCACAGTCCAAAGACATGTTATCAGTTTAATTATTGGCTGTAAATGGCTGGTCACAAGTGTGTGTGGGTCTGTGCATGGACTGGCATTTCATCTGAGGTCAAGCTCATAACATGCAGCCATTACGCCAAGTGCCAAAAACAAGAAAAATGGACCTTATACAGTTAGTCAGTCAGTCAGTTACTTTCGAACCCGCTTAGTCCAGAATTGGCACAGGGTGTGTTGCTAGAGCCTATCCCAGGCAGCACAGGGTGCAAGGCAGGAACAAACCCTGCACAGGGCACCAGACCATCGCAGGACATTACACAGTGTAAAAAAAACACCTCAGAGGAGTGTGTGTGTGTCTGTCATTACGATTGAATATCACTTTAATGAGTTAGTTGACAGGAAAGGATGGATACAAATCTCTCATTTCTCTAAGGGTGCGTCTATCAGTGGCGGCTGCTAGCTTTTGAAACAGGGGAAGCTCATATTAGGCCTTCATCATAAAATTCATTATGTTATATGTACGTAAATTCTGCCCTCCGTTCCTTTTGCAGAAAATGGTCTGTGACCCTGTCGTACCAATTGGCCGTCTTTTCTAGGGACTTAACCAGTTTCCTCTCAATGGCCAGGAGAGCAAGGTTGCTCAAACGACTTGGCCCGTTTTAAACAGGAGAAGCTCCTCTCTGATGTAGCGCCAATTGTTGCCATTAACGACAACAGCTTGTATAGCTGAGGCATTGCACTATCCAACTCCATGTCTTTAAAAAACACCACGAAATCACGCAGCTTACCCCTGCTCCCCTGTAAGTCATGACCTGAATATAGTACTTGAAATTCAGATCTCAGTCTCCCTGAGTCAAAGAAATGGCCATAATCAGTTTAGTTTTCACTTTCAAATGCCTCCTCTGGAAACACTTGTCTCATTTCTTCAAATTTCCCTGGATTGACTAATTCTAAGAAGCTCATGTTTTCCAAATTTGAAAAATGCTGAGAAATCTGCTCCATGAGATTGTCTAGGATGGCCATGTACAAATTTCTGTAGCGGTCCTGGGGATCCTGTAATTGTGACAGACGGCGCTTTCTAATAGGTTCATTACGAGGGTCTGATGTAAGATTTGCTGCTTTTGCATAAACTGCTTGATAAGCCTCCTCTGACCTCTTCTCCTTGACAAAAGCAAGGAGAGACCCAATTCTTTTTTTGCAGTAAAGAACATCCATAGCCCTTTGCTGGGCAATATCAAAGACAACATCTGTCTCAGAGAATATTTGTTCAAATGTGTACAACATGAACACAAACTCAAAATCCTCCAGTTTCATTATGAAGCCTTTGGCAGCATCTAATGTGTCATCATCCATGCTCTCATCCTGGATAATTTTGTCAAAAGTCTGCAGGAGGCCATCATAATTGTTTGCCACAGTGCTCACTATCCATGATGTGAAATTCCATTGAGTAGGAGCATTTCTGGGCAATCTTGAAGACCCTGCAGACTTAAGAAAAGACATCCTTTTTGTGGACTTTGAAAAAAAATGTGGTGAACCCAGAGAGAGATGCAAAAAATATTCTTGACCCAGGCAAGCATTTAGCACCCTGGGACAACACCAGGTTCAGTCTGTGTGTATAGCAATGCACAAACACTGCACTAGGGGCTATTACTTTAACTTTGGCCTGTAGGCCATTGAGAGATGAAGCAAAGACAGCAGCCCCATCGTAGGTTTGTGCCACAAGTTTTTCTCTAAAACTGTAGCCCTGCATGCTCTTGTTTTAAACTTCAAACACAGACTGAGCATCTCGACCCCCTGACACATCCAAAAATCCAATGAAGCACCCTTGAATTTTACCTGCACTATCCACATATCTAACAATGACAGACAGTTGGGCATGGCAAGATATGTCAGTTGCTTCATCCACCTGCCATGCAAAAAAAGGAGCAGTCTGAATTTCACCTTTTATATGATCAGAAACAGTGGCTGCGAGAACAGAGATCAAGTCATGTTGGATTGAGTGGGACATACCAGAAAACACAGCTGATGACTGAAATTGTGTGGCCAACACAGAGTCATATTTAGCTAATGTTTCTGTAAATTCCCTGTAATTCCCCTTATTTGCTGATGCACTACTCTCATCATGCCCCCTGAATGCCAACTCCTGACAGCCAAGCAAGGAAGTCACATCAATTAGACGGTTTAGGAACGCCCTGTTTTTTTTTTTTACTGTTTCATTATGTTTTGCCACCTGAATGCAAAGACCTTCATTGATTGCATGTTCAACCCTGACCCTGCCCAGACAACTTAAACCTTGCACATGAACGCACATGTTCTTTGCACTTTTCATGCCTTTTGTATGCCCTGTCAAAGTTACCCAGATCCCCAAAACCCACGTTTGACCAAACACATCCCATTCCCTGAGAAGGTTTCGTTAAGAGGCATGGCCAACAGTACATTTTCTTTGTCACAGGACTTCCAGTCAGCCAGTTCACCTTGTCATACCAGGAGAGCTGAAAAGACTTTTGCACCAGATCAGTCTTGGGCGTTGGTCTGCCCTGCCGTTTAATTCTGAGTCTCTCCTTGTAAGGAAGACTACTAAATACTGTATTAAGGATTTGTTCTGTTCTGTGAATTGTGTTGTATTGACCCCCTTCTTTTGACACCCACTGCACGCCCAACCTACCTGGAAAAGGGTCTCTCTTTGAACTGCCTTTCCCGAGGTTTCTTCCATTTTTCCCTACAAGGTTTTTATTGGGAGTTTTTCCTTGTCTTCTCAGAGAGTCAAGGCTGGGGGGCTGTCAAGAGGCAGGGCCTGTTAAAGCCCATTGCGGCACTTCCTGTGTGATTTTGGGCTATACAAAAATAAACTGTATTGTATTGTATTGTATAAATGGTTTTGCCAAAAGCAGGTCAACAATATTAGCACCGTCTGCCATTATGCACAGCTTGCTAGCTGGCTAGTTTCCCCTTCCACGAGCTACTTTAATTATATGAACAAACTACCTTTACAATGCTGAAACAAGGAGCAAAGTCAAGAACGCTATAATGTGTTTTTTTTTTATTATTTAAAGAATGATTTGTACAAACAAAAATGGTTTATATCACCAGCAAACAATACAGAGTGCAGCAGTTTGTCGTATGACTTCACCTGCAAATCCGCATGGGACTGAACTCGAATCTCTGTAGTGCTGATGTATACTTAATAGTGATGGGTCGTTCTTGCACGATTCGTTCATTTTGAACGAATCTTTAATGTGACTCGGGAAGAACGAGTCGTCTCGTGGGAGTGATTCGTTCAGTCGCCCTTGTGCATTCACACAACTTCGTATAGTTTCTGTATTGGAATAAGGTTAACCAACTCAGTCTGAGCCGGAAACAGAATTGATTAGTTCATCTCTCGAGTCTTCGGGTTCGAGTCGTTTGTTCATCACGTGACAGCCCCATAAGCTTAACCTATGCAGTCTGAGCCGGAAACAGAATTGATTAGTTCATTCCTCGAGTCTTTCGAGTCGTTCGTTCTTTTGTCACGTGACCACTTACCGGCTCAGTACCTCAGTCAAATACTAACGTAAAATTCCATTTGTTGTATGTTGGATCATATTTAGAAATTATCATAAACTTATCAAAAATATCTAAAACACATTTTCTTATAGATAAAAAAGGTCTGTCAATTTCTGTCACTATGATTTTGTTACTGTTTCTTGAGGATCTGTGGTGTGTTATTTTATAAGTAAATAATCCTGTTACAAATAAATTATTGATTAATTATTGTGATCAACATTTGTGTAAGCAGTAGAAGTGTTAGGGAGGTAACAGGTAACATTTTAATTATATTTTGCTAAAATGAACGAGATGACTCAAAAAAAGATTCGTTCACTTTGCTGAACGAGACTCAAAAGGTCCGAGTTGGTAAAATGATCCGAACTTCCCATCACTAATACTTAAGACATGCTGTCAATCAAAAAAGGGGTTCCGCCCTTTAAACAGCTCCTCCAATCATCATGCAGCAGCCCAGCGTCCTGGCCCGCCCACTGCTCCATTCACTCCCAGGAAGTGACGATTTTGGTGCATTTATCCAATTACCGTCCAGCTTTTCTGCAGTGAAAAAAGCTCCTCTGTGCTTGCCCATAGAGCTCCAATGAAGCTGGGCTTCAGGAGGGTTTAACGCGCTGTGCTGCACGGAAATGTATGACAAGAAAATCGCGTCAAACAATCTACAATACATACCTGATTCTGAACGAGCTAGTCATGAAGTTGAATGCGTTCTAGCGCACTTTTATTAAAACCAATATAAATACGACAGTGCATATATGAGCATTTATTTTCTGACATAGTAGTGGAAGCGGAGCTTCCCTTGTAGTCTTAGAGCAGTCGCCACTGGCGTCTATGTTAGTAGCCAAGTAAGCTTGTACATCACACAGGCCTAATTAGAGCATTCTAAGATCAGTTGTACGGTTTCATCATTTTCAATGTGTAATATTTGTGTCAGGGAGTCTTCTCTACTGTATGGCACAGTAGACGACACATCTTAGTTTAAATATGATGCTCATTCAATATCAATGTTGTGTCTTTGTGAGTTTTTCTCTAAATATTTTGGTTTCCAAACATCTGAATTTGAGTTTTATTGGTGACGATAAACTGGCTATTGGAAATGAGCCCTGCAAATCTACTGGCACCTCATTCAGGCCTCTTTCCTGCCTTGCACCTGATGCTTCCAGGACAGGCTCCAGCCCTCTGCCAGCCTGAACTGGACTTGATATGTTGGAGATGGGTATGTTGTGTTTTCTCTGCCTTATTGTATTGTCAAAGCTGTAAAAACCAGTTTGGTGACGGCTAATACTTGCAGTAACTAATTTTAATACAGTTGTTATAATAGTAGTTAACATAGGATGATAAATGTATTCCATGCATTCCGCTATATCCTAACTACAGGGTCACAGGGGTCTGCTGGAGCCAATCCCAGGGCGCAAGGCAGGAAACAAACCCCGGGCAGGTCGCCAGCCCACCACAGGGCATGCCAATTTAGATTCACCAATACACCTAACCTGCATGTCTTTGGACTATGGGAGGAAATCAGAGCACCCGGAGGAAACCCACGCAAACAAGGGGAGAACATGCAAACTCCACACAGGGAGGACCAGGGAAGTGAACCCGGGTCTCCTAACTACAAGGCAGCAGAGCTACCCACTGCGCCACCATGCCGCCTTTTTCTATAATATTAAAATCTATTATCTCAATAATAGGTAAAACCCACTAGGCAGCACTTCATTTTGATCTTGCTTAGATTTTAACCTCATCTACTACTCTACTGAAATATTAGCTGTTTGCTCTCTGCACATTATTGCTCATACACCCTTAGCCATAAATCAGTTTACAATGCTAATCTGCCATTCACAACAAGTTTCACTCAAACCAGACAAGATCCCACTTGTCAGACGTCCTGTGATTGTGAAGTTCCCAAGCTGGAACGACTCATTGCACTTTCTAGCCAGCTTGTCTTAGTCCCGTATGTACTCGCAAAAAGATCATTTCAGAGAGAGAATGATCAGCCAAGCACCTCCAGTTCAAAAAGAGTACAGTTCAATTCTGTTTTTAGATATTAGCACAACGTCTAGTAACTTCTTCAGTAAGGTTAATAACTGGTTTTGATGTAAACATTTAGAGTTTGTGGTTACTGGTTTGGGTCCTGAGGTAGTCTTCTTCTGTTTTTGTATACATTATGGTTTGTAATAACACATCTTATATAATCTGAGTGACTGTGAGGATACCTCTGTAAACAGTCCATGCCGGGTTAGGTCAGCCTTGTCTTAAGTAAATCCCACAGTCTAGCAGTAAATTTAACACCCCACAGATTATAAAGATACTTCATTCCCTTATCACTTGCTGATGACCTCTGTCTAAAGGGTACTGATGTTTATCAGTATGAAAATGTTTCACGTTTGCTAAAGATCTAAGGCCCCATATCACCAGGGTGAGAGCTGCCTGCCTAACATAGGGGCAATATTTTATCCTTGTATGGACAACCTCCCGAAAAGAAACTTCTCTAAAAAACAAAATATAAAATTATATAGAAAGTCACAGAGAAATTCAGAACAACAATTTGGAATATGCAGGCTTATATTGTCTCGAATAGAGTCAGTGTTTGTGATCTATCATCAGAAGAAACAAAGTAGAAAAACTCGATTCATGGCAGAGTAACAAGGCAGGCACCATTATGCACTAAAAACAGTAGGGCATCAATTTCTTAAATATGAACTGCAAGAGTTACACACTTTTCATACACCACCTTTAAAACTGTAAAACATATTTTAATTTTTAAAGTTTAAATATCTCAGAACTGCAGTTACCACCTCTTCGCTGCTCTGCAAGCATCCAAGAATCAAAATGGTGCATGTCATTATCGGATATTGGTGTTCATTTCACATATCATATCGTGTACACACTGACTGTCATTTTGTAAAATTTTCTTAGTTTTTAGAATGTTATTAAGCTGCCAGTCAGAGGTACAAGGTCTGTTAATGTCTTTTAAGTCTGAAATAGGTGTGTTTAGTGAGAAAGAGTAGACATGTTTTGAGTTGCAGATCAGACTTTGACACTGGCAAGGTATTTAGAGGATGCTGTGGCACGAGCAAATCAGCTAAGTTTTATCATTGCAAAACTCCAATAAAAATAGTGGTGAAGGGTTTATGCATTTTTATTGTTCTGAATCCCTTTTTGTGTGTTTTGTTGATTTGAAGCAAGTCCTTTTTAATTTTTCACATTTTGTACCAAACGCATTATGTTTAGATTAGGTGTCTCTAAGTATGCTGTACTTACTATGTAATTACCGGTATAATTACGGCGTCACTAGGTATAATTACATTGTATTTATGTGTGACGCAATGTAATGCTGTTGTTAAGCACTTAATTGTAATTGTTATTCCACAATTTATTTACATAGGTACTTATACCAATTGTGGAATAGCAAAATTGAGTACTTATTTATAGTGTTACACTGTATTACACAGTAAGTACAAGGTAATGACCCAAGTAACTAGCTACGCTGTAATTATACAGGTAATTACATGGTAAGTACAGGGTAATTAGGGACATCTAATCTAAAGTGATACCAATATGATTTTTTAATTTGTCTGCTCTAAGGCTGTACTGTATCATGGGCACATTTTATTATAAATCCTGCATATTGTATGAGGATTAAGTGTATCAACTCATGCTTAGTAATCTTACATAAGAGGGATTGGTGGGGAGCAGTAAAAATGTGCCTTGCCTCAGGTGGTCTTTATTTAACATACTGGCCTTGAATAGATGCTGACCTAAAGGTTACCAAAATAGATCACAGGGGGCTGAATCCAATCCTGGCAGCATTCGGTGGCAGGCCAAAAACAGCTCTGGACAGGGCACCAGTATAATATCATAAGGCGCATTCTGTCACACAATGCAACATTTGGAATAACCCGTTAATAACCTTAAAATGTTTACGATGTGAGTCCAATCGAGACAAATGTGGGCAACTTCACACGGGCAGTGATCAGGGCAGGATCTGATGGCAAAACGTTGATCTTATGAGCCAGCTGGACTCGGCACCTAGCCATCACACAGTCCTAGAAGAATATTCAGCCGAGCCTAATGAAACAAAAGTCATTGATTTTTGGACTCATTGCTGCCCTGCTCAATCACATAATCTATTCTTGACATTTCAAAGACCCCCGACTGAATAGGTGTGTGTAAATACACTTATTTCACTCTCACCATTTTATCTGCCAGTCTCAGTATGGAGTGTGTAGTGTAGCTTATGCAGATCATTTTTAACCAGGTAACAAAAGGTGCATTTTAATTAGCATTCTTCCAAATGGGTGCATTACAGCCAGAAACAATTATCAGACAAGCAAGGGTTAATGCTGACCAGAGGTCTGGCTCTATAAATATCCTCTGACTAATTGGATTTTCTACATTTCCAACCTAAAGCACTTAAAATGACCCCCGGCTAGCATGTCACCCACCCTGTTATATATTTTTTAGCTAGAACATAAGCAAAAGTAAATAAATGAACAGCTGTTGTCGAATCCCCACACAGATGAACCAAATTATTGCCTGTTAAAACATGAAGGTTACATTTATCAAGATTATATGTTTACGCATACAATGGATGGTTCAGGAGATAAACACTTAGGATCAATCGGATTAATGAATAATTTAGAAGGGTTTGACGCTTCTCGTAGTAAGATGTGTGTGTCACTTAGAGAAACAGGATGAAAACATAAATATGTAATACATGTTAGCATAAAAAACATCAACAACTTTGAGAGTAAAATTGGCGCATGCAATATGTCGTAATTCATGTCAGCAACTAAATAAACACATATCTATCACATAATATGTGTGTAGTTTTAGCATGATAATAATATGTAAATGTTGAGGTTCACTAAATTATGATTGTGTCACCAACCTCTGTATACACAGCAGTGTACATCTCACTTCAGCTCCTGGAGGGGCACAGAGCCTGCAATTGTTGCTCTAACCAAAATCGTTACTATCTTGTTTTTGCTCTTGATGAAGTAAATGATATCAGACATGTTTATACTACTTTATGTGTAGTTTCATTTTCTAAGACATTAAAGAAAATCTCGTGTGGGCTAAATTAGTAAAAATTCATAGCTTAGCAAATATTTCATGAGGAACATACATGGTAGCTGCTGGATACAGAGGATTCGGAAAGTATTCACATCCCTTCAGTTTCTGAACACTTCATTGTGTTGTACATTTCATTTTAAATGGATAAATTGGGCATTTTTGTCCATCGATCTACACTCAATAACCCATAATGACAACATAAAGACATGGTTTCAGAAAGGTTTGCAAAATTATTCAAAATTAAAAGCTGAAATCTCACATTAATATAACTACTAGCTGAAATACCCAGTGTTGCCCGGGAGGAAAATAAAGTGTTTTTTTTTTTTATTATTATTTGAGAAAAATATAATTTAAAAAAAAAAACACAACTTTAAAAATAAAAATAAATGAACAAACAATGAAGACTCACTAATGTGCTTGTCTGACGGACTTGTACCGATATGTATGTTATCATCTAGTTGATGCTCAGGTCTGGCCAACTCTATTTAATTTCAAAAGCAACAGGGGCGCGGTGGTGCTCAAACATAAAGAATGCTGGCAGTCACCTCCAGTTCGCCCTTTGGTGGTCATTCAGGGTTTTAACTGCATGATAACATGCATACAAGACCGCAAGATCTGGAGAAGGGGGTGGGCTAGGGTTGATTTCACCCTACAGTATTTTCACTCAACCAATGAGAAACATGCGTACCAAGTTTCATGAAAATCACTCCAGCCGTTCGGACGTAGCTGAATTGATTGGACATACTGTAGTTTAGAAAGGCACACACACCTGTAAATACAGTGGAACCTCGAGATACGAGTTTAATTCGTTCCAGCACTGAACTTGTATAGCGAATTTCTCATATCTAGAACAAACTTCCCCATTGAAAATAATGGAAATCCAGTTAATCCGTTCCACACCCCCAAAAATATCAACATAAAAATCAATTTTCCTAACAAATAACACTGATAAATAATATATACAAGTGGAACCTCAGTTTGCAAGTAACTTGGTTTACGAGTGTTTTGCAAGACAAGCTAAATTTTTTAATTAATTTTGACTTGGTAAAACGAGCGATGTCTTGCAGTACAAGTAGTATAGATACACTTTGTCTGCTGAGCATCATGTGATCATAACTGAGCTGATGGTTCTTCTCTCTCGTGCGCGTCTCTCTCTCTCCTTATCTCTCTCACTTTATCGCTCGCTCGCACGCACCTCTCTCTCTCTCTCTCTCTCTCCTCTTGAGGGCAATCGTCTCTTATTCTCTGTCTGCTTGTCCGCGATATTTTTGGATACGCTTATACGGCGAACTGCTACAGCGAAACAATGAAATCACAAGCGCACAAACGCGTAGATCTTCACACTACGGGAGAACAAAGAACACTGAGTGAGCTGATGGGCTGGCAGCGTCAGCTTGGGTGAATCCCCGAATCAAGGTGGATTGGGAAACGCGTCACACATACCCACAGCCCGGCTCGTGGATCTTTACGTGAGCCAATGCTCGTATTTAGATCCAAATTTTTCTCCCATACTTTCCTCTTATCTTGAATTTCTCGTATACAGAGGTGATCGTATCTCGAGGTTCCACTGTATAAGGTCCTGCAATTCACATTACATGTCGGGACAAAAACCAAGTCAAGATGGCCAAGAAACCTTCCATAGACCTCAAAGATCAAATTGCAATCCGGCATTAATCAGGGAAAGGGTACAAAACCAGTTCTCAAGCTTTGAGTGTTCCCATGGACACCGTGATCTCAATAATTGTGAAATGGAAGATGTTTGGAACCACCAGGACTCTTCCTATAGAGCTGGCCATCTGGCCAAAATGACTAACTGTGCAAGAAGGACCTAAGAACTCAATGGTTACTCTAACAGAGCATCTCAGCAGCAATCCATTAATCAAGCATTTATTGTAGACTCTCTAACTCACTTGGAATTTGACAAACAGCATCTAAAGGACTCAGAGAGCATGAGGAGAACCATGGTCTGGTATTATAAGACCAAAATTGGTCTTCACCTGCACAATACCTGCTATGCTAGACATGCTACTTTATGACAGTGACCAGGAATATTGACCAAAAACTGAACAAAATAGTCAAAACAAGGAAGTCAATTAATACCACAACCAAAGTTAAAACGAGTTAAAACTAAATGTGACTCAAACCCAAAAAACCTTTGAAAATAGTGAGAGGCTGTTTGAAATAGGGTCCTATTATCGACAAATATGGATAGGAAATACTTCTTCTTCATGACCTTGTGGCCAGGTACAGGAATGACAGGTCCTGGAAAAATAAAAGTGAGGATGCCAAGTGGGACATCCTTGTTTAATTTAACAGAAAAGCAAAAAAAAAAAATCAATGCCTCTTGGAGTTTATGCTTCTTGCTTTCGAGCTTTCAAATAAAGAAAAAGGCTCAACATTAGCCTGTGATTTAGCGTCTGTTTGTTTGGGAGTTCTAACCGGCGAGTCATTCTGGTCAAAAAGACGCCTTCTTCTGGGCAGCCAGGGCTCATATAGCTGGAGGACAGGAAGGGGTGGGGCTAAATTCCTTCACTAGGCGGTTTCTTGGTGCTGCAAGCATAGAAGGAGAAGCGAATGTTAGTGAGAGCTCCCCCTCTCATCCTGGAGGATCATTACATAACTCGATGAGGAGATCCTATGACAGACATGTGTGACAACCTTTGCATTGTTAGCCAAGGGTCACAACCACTAAGGACATGCCTCTAGCAATGAGGTCAGCTGTCCTAGTGATTTTGGAAAGAAAATGGTGGCACTCAAAATGGTAGTGGAAATGTCTCAAATAATTTTACAAAAACTAAGGCAAACATAATTTCCAAAAAACTGATTGTACAGTAGAATCAGATTCCTGGGCTTGGTAAAATCACACAATAAGTGTAATGACACTCTATTTGTGCAAAATTAGGATACAGTAAACTTCTGAAATACAGATTACTAACAATACCATCCCTATGGTCATGCATGAGGGTGCTTCTCAATGGCAGGAACCAGCAGACTGGTCTGAATTGAGGAATGGATTAATGAAGCCAAATACAGAGAGGTTGTTGAAGAAAATCTGCTTCAGGGCTCTGACTGAGGCAACACTTTACTTTTTTAGCATGACAGTGACGGAAAGCATATAGTCAAAACAACAATGGAGTGGTTTCTAGACAAGTTTCTGACTGTCTTTGAGTGGCCCTGGCAAAGGCCAGACTTAAATGACTTCCTATAACATCTGTGAAGAAACCAGAAGATGGCAGTTTACAGACAATTTCTTTCCAAGCTAATGGAGCTTGAGATGATCTGCCAATGAGAATGGGATAAACTGCTCACATTTGGTGTATAAAGCTTGTAGAGATTTACTCAAGAAGACTTGAAGCTGTAATCGCTGCCAAAGGGGTTTCTGCAAAGTACAGAACTAGGGGTCTGAATACTTATAGGAATGAGATATTTCAGTTTTTGATCTTTAATACATTTCCAAAACTTTCTAAATATATGTTTTAACTTTTCATTATGGACTATTGAGTGTAGATTGATGGGCAAAAATGTATCCATTGAAATTGAAATCTACAGTATAACACAACACAATAATGTGTGCAGAAGGTGAAGAGGTCTGCATAGTTTCCAAATCCATTGCATTTTGTTGTACGGGTCTCATTAACTGGACACTGGTTAAGGCAGAAAAGTATGTCAGGGCTTTCAACCAACAAGAAAAAAATTAACATAAAAAAGGCTTGAAGTTGAAACTGAAGGTCATACAGAGGCAAAGCCAGAACTATTAATAATTGTTGAAAGTACACACTCAGTGCCAAGAGAAGCCATCTTGTTTAGCCACTTTAGTTCACCGTATTGCCTGCCTAGGTTAATTGGTGACTCAAAACTTCTCTGGTATGAGGTACTGTACCCAGCATTGGACTGAAATCCTGACAGGGTGGACTTCTGCTTTTAATCCGATGAAGCTAAAACAGACTGGCTCACAGAGACCTTTTAATAGAAAAAGTGGGTTTTAAAAATCAATGACTGGGTGGATATATTGATTTGCAGCCATAGGTATTCTCTAAAGGCAAACTTTTATATGAACGTAAAAATGGGGGTACACTATAACTGCTACACATAATGAGAGAACCTATCACCTATGTGAAGAACATTGGTGCAGCTGAAGAAACACAATTCCCGGCCTGTAAGTAGCCCCAGAGACGGCCAGGCTGGTGTTACTGGATGGTATGAGAGGAGAGAGACTGGCAGATGAGCCTAACTGAAGGAACAAGTGTCCATTTAAGTGGTAGAAACCAGCCATGTGTCTTCTTCATTTTAATTTTTCAATTTATACACTCAAATGGGTGGTTCCTAGGACAAGTGTTGTGCCTATCTTTCTACAATATGTATACTTTATTAGTGCAACTGAGCAGTAATCGTCTGCTTAAACCTTTTAGTTTACATAAAATCCTTTGTCTGTTTTGTTTGTCTATGTGAGATAGTCTGGTCATGGATATCAGCGACTCACCCTTTCTCAACAAAAGCACTGTAGAAGCAGTGATATGAGCTGAGAATCACATGAAGGGTATGTATATAGGCTGGAGAAAGTTTAACCAGGTCTAAAGAGTGGAAGCTACACTAATCAGCTCTTGCCTTTTTTTATGCTCCTTCTAAACCAATATACACAGGGTTTATAAATAGTTCTGATGAGGTTATTTGTAATGCCCATTATTAACCTTAAAAAGTAAATGGACTGCATGATTATAAGGCTGTACAGTGGCTCAGTGTATGGCGCTATTTCCTTATAGCTCCAAACTGTGGGCTTTAAACTATCTGTGTGGCACTTGCAAGTTCTCCACGTGTTTCTGTTCATTTTCACCAAGTGTACAAGTCTCCTTCCACAGTGCTGCCAAGATATCCATCCATTTTCTAACCCGCTGAATCCAAACACAGGGTCACAATCCCAGCCAACAAGGCAGGAACCAATCCTGGGCAGGGTGCCATCCCACCGCAGGACACACAAACACACTAGGGCCAATTTAGAATCGCCAATCCACTGGGAGGAAACCGGAGAGCCTGGAGGAAACCCACGCAGACACGGGGAGAACATGCAAACTCCACACAGGGAGGACCTGGGAAGCGAACCCGGGTCTTCTAACAGCGAGGCAGCAGCGCTACCACTGTGCCACCGTGCCACCCATGCTGCCAAGATATTAACCCTCTAATTCAACAGGCTCAGTTCAGTTTATAATTCTTATATACTGCTCCTCAAAATAAGTATACATACACAAGTAGAGGAAAAACCAAAAAGGTCAAAGCCATGCAATATTTATATAAATAAGTAAACGTCTATTTAACACACTTATTTAAATTGTCGTGGTTAAGTACATTTGTAAGAGCCAAAACTGATAAGTGTGACACTGGCATAAGTATTGTACTCTGTGTGCCAGAGAGGACACATGTCATGCAGGTTGGGCATTGCATCAACGTGCTTCTTGCTATTAAGTAAACATTATATTATGGGGTTGAAATCTACTGCATGTTAATTTAACATATTGTAAATATTTTAGAAGTGGGCTGCACTGTACACTATGTGGTGCACCCCTTTTTTCCTAAGATGAAACTTATTATGAATTAGATGAACAAAAATGTTCAAAGGTCATTAAAGTGCACAAAAGTGTGGATATTCAAACTGGCTAAGACAATCGTGATACAAACTTCTGTAGCTACAGCAGAATGACTAGAAGATATTAAAGAAAGAGACTAAATGGTTTTAAAAGAGTAAACACAAATCAAACACAAATTCGGTGCCTCACACTTTAACATCATCCATCCATCCATCCATTTTCTAACCCGCTGAATCCGAATACAGGGTCATGGGGGTCTGCTGGAGCCAATCCCAGCCAACACAGGGCACAAGGCAGGAACCAATCCTGGGCAGGGTGCCAACCCACCGCAGGACACACACAAACACACCCTAGGGCCAATTTAGAAACGCCAGTCCACCTAACCTGCATGTCTTTGGATTGTGGGAGGAAACCGGAGCGCCCGGAGGAAACCCACGCAGACACGGGAGAACATGCAAACTCCACGCAGGGAGGACCCGGGAAGCGAACCCAGGTCTCCTAACTGCGAGGCAGCAGCGCTACCACTGCGCCACCGTGCCGCCCTACTTTAACATCAGTAGATTTAAATGTACACTTTGTACATTAAATACTGTAAATAAATAAAGCGATCCATTCTCTGAACCTCTCTAAATTGACCTCATAGAGTACTAATTTAGGTTCTTATTTTTTCTTCTTCACTCAGATATTAACATAACTTTTTTCTGCTTTATCCATCTACTTGCTGAACCTGGTATTAGGGTCCCAGCAGTTATCAAGTACTACACAACCTGCCCCAGACAAGGGTATGTACATAACACGACACTAAGTTAAACTTGTCAATTAATCCAAAATACACGTCCTTGGTACAGTATGTGAGAGAAAAACTAAACTTCTAAGAAAGAAAAAAAAAAGAAAACATACAGACAAAAGAAGATTTTGCAAACGTAAAATTCCTCTGCTACAGCTGTGCTACATTTAACTTATTTGTATTATGATTATCTTTTAAAGTACCCAGACACCACATTTTACAATATAAAAATTTATTTATGAAGAAAACTTATTACAGAGTACATTTCTGTTATACAAAGGCATTTTACAGTAGAAAAATATCTTAACATTCACTTCTCCATTGCACTTTTTAAAGTAGTTGCTTGTACAGACAGAAAAGGTTACTTGTAAATACGACTGCAATCTAACTCATCTTCCAATAACACTGGTCAGAAACTGTTAATCAAACAGAATTGTAACAACGTATTTCATATTCTGGTATTGCATCATTTTTCCCCAGGATTTGTTCAATGCACGTTTTTCCTTTTGACATTACAGCTCACAATCGTTCAATCACATTCAATCATCTATTTTCACTTTAAAAAGGTACTCACTGTATAAAAATCTGCTTCAGAGAGTTCAAGCAATCAAGTAAAACAACAAAGCAGCAAATATATTATCATAACACAGTTGTTTATTACTTGCCATTACTGTACTATACGGTAATAGAGAAGGCAGGCCAATGAAGACATGCAAACGTTGAAGCCACTTTCTAATGAATCGCTTTCTTCAGTGAGAAAATGGGAGAAGACCATTTTTCTTGGTAGTACTAAATTGGTTTTTTTGGTACCCTAAAATTAATCACCTTCAATATGAAGGACAATATAAATCAACCATTCAAAACAGTCACTCACATCTATGGACTTTAACAGGCGTACTTTTCAGACAGTGCAAAATTATTACCACTGAATCAGAGACGTCCAGAAACTCAGTTGATTCACATTACATATTACCCATCAACAACGGTTGTCTCATTAATTTAACAATAAAATAAATATATAACTTAATCGGAAGGCATAAGTGCAGTGAGAATTATTTTAGTAGGGGCAGTCAGGCATCCAAATACTTTTAACAGTAAAAGGCACTTTCTTCTTACTAAGGTGCTTAAATGAGAACAATAATCTCTGTTTTCCAACAACAATGATTAGATTTCACTTGTCAGATATGTATAAGGAACATAAAATCTACTGTACATTTTCATTTGTTAGCATTATGTAAGCAATGCTTAACCTTAATCAGAATTACAGTAAAAATAAATTGCAAACACCGCTTAGTATTGCTTCTGTGTATAAGAATTTTACCTCTTCCCAAATGCTACAAATATTTTGCAGGCATTTTTTTAAATTACTGTTGATTTATGCAGACAGTTCTAAATAGATTGTGATTCCGTACTTAAAGTTAAGCATTTTTATACGATTTAACTTTTCTGCAATATTATTTTTAATTTGCTGTTGCATAATTGTTACAATTTAATTTGGCTTTGGTTTCTCAGGCATATTTTTTTCTCCATTCTTGCAGCTTAATTTTCAACAGCTGGTTCAGACAAGTCAGTCCCTCTCTGGTACAGAAACAAAACAATAAAATAACAATTCATCACATAGGTGTCTGAAGTAATTCAGTCTTTTATCTATCTGCAGCAATTCTGGCCACTTATAGAAATGTTCTTTAAATTGTTTCCAGAGACAACAACTTAAATATTTTAAAGTGTGTTTTTGTCTGGTAGCCAATGCACTGCTGGCACAGTTATCTCAGTGTATTTCTTCAGTACCTAATGCTGAATTAGTGACTAGAAGTAAGTCACCAATACGGTGTACTACTCTCAATTCTACCCCAGCTCTGCCATTCAGGGAACAGTCCCGTGGACGTCCTTGGACTCCCAAACTGATCAAATTCGACCTCCTGGGTTTTAGCATGACTTCTGTATCCTTTAGATGATGCATTATTAGTAGATGCTGGAGCCTGACTACCATCGGCTTTCCACTCGGTATGTACAAGTCTGAAGTTTTGCCCCTCATTGTTGTCCCAATGTGTTTGTTCATTGGTTTTGAAGCAAATGCAGAATTCAGTCCTCTCATGGGGTGGGATAAAACTGGGCAGATCAATAGCAAAAGAAAATGTGTCCACATCAGAACAGCCGTAAATATTGTTCATAAAAGTACATTCGATGTCTGAGAAGGTCTTCCATGTGTCAAAGGTTATCCGGACCAGGACTTGTTTTTCAAAATTTACGTTCTTAACTTTTACAGTACCTGAAAGAGAGCGTTCTTGGAGGGAGCAGTTTTCAAGGGCAACAAGATTCTTCTTTAAATGATTTCTGAACTCTAAGTAATCTGCTGAGGGCTGAGGAAAATCCAACACCAGGCTTTTTTCTTCATTAAATTTTAGGCCAGCAGTTGCATCCTCCAAGTCTGTGAAATCAAACTGCAGGTCTGACACAGGATTTTCTTCAAATTTGGAGAACACATGCACTGAAGTAAGTGAGAGACCCTTTGTATCTGCAAACACCACTTGTTTCTTTGGTTTGGTCTTAGGGCCCTGCCATTGTGTGCTTTTTTCTTCAGAGGAGCTTTTCAAAGAGATGCAAGGTCTAAGTGGTTTAAACGTATTGACTCGATTTCTCCTCCTGCAATTGTCAAAGGAGCTTAGGAAGCTCAAAGGAGGTGAATGAGCAAGACAAATCCTTACTGCAATATCTGCTGGCATGATGGAGCTGGGTAATGGTCTGGGGTTCAGGATGTGTATTACACTGAAAATAAAGCAGATTTCACCAATTATTGGTTAGAATAACATTGTTACAACTGTTTATGCAAGCAAATACATTTTTATTTCTGTACAATCACAAAGAAGCACACTTTCAGCCATCTTAAATTTACTAATAAAACTGCGCTTACATGTTTAGATACAAGATTAGCGAAACACCTTATATAACAACACTGAAATTTGGTCTATAATGATTACATTTTACCTAGACACGCACATTTTAATCTGCATGGCTATATGTTGCAGTGAGGCAATGCTTATCCCACAGCACACATGCACACACATCTGCCCACATTCACTCATACTGAAGAAATTTTAGTTAGTCCATTATATATAGCATAAATTTAAAAAAGGAAGAACCTCTGCCAGCCACTTTATAAATGTAATGTGTTCTACAAAATAGTTTTTGAACAAATCAATATATGTCAGCTTTTAGTCTACAGGTATTTTGAGCTGGAACACAAAAAGACTATGGAAATTAGGCACCTTTCACTGTTAAAACCCCAAACTGTATATGAATACTCAAAAAAATGGTTATTAATAGTTTCTCACCTAAAATGTGAAATACACAAACTTTTTATACCTTTCATCGTTTCTAAAATTTAAGAACTGCTACAATGGTAAAACTAATATAAAAATTAAATGGGTTCTGTCTATATAAAACAATATTGCATTTTTTCTTCTAATAACTAACCAAGTAAGCTAATTTTTAAAAGAAAAAGAATTCCCAGCACTCTGTGAAAAGGCTGCTGAAGTTTGTAAATAATATTTTTAATATTGCCATATAATAACTAAACGTGCACATGTGTAAATATATGTGGAAGCTTAATATAACCGAATTTCGGTAGTCTTTCCACATAATAGCAAAGATAAAAGACTGAATCTGTCATAATAAAAAGCAACATGCTTAAAATTGGGGGAAAACGTCTTAATGCATAAACTGAATATTTTGTGCAGATACTCATTTTTTTCTATTTTTTATTATCATTTCAACACACTTCCGTTACTTTTCTGTCAAATTGTATTTTGCAAACTTCTCTACATTTGCTTGACTACGCCTATCGATTTTTCTTACCTTGTGCAATTCATGGGATGGCTTCAGTTAAAAGTGACTCTCTCATGAATCATGAAATGGATTGCACCTGTCTTCAGGTATAAACTCTGTTTCGAAATAGCTACTGAGCTCGGTCGCCAGGTGGCCACTAACCTCCGCCGCTGCTCAGAATAAACGACACATTGCGCAGCCGAGCTCCTAGTAAGGCAGATATTCCACTCTGACTCGCTCTTTCTCACGTGACAGAGCCGAGTAACCAATGACCGAGGAAGACTTCTGCATTTAGACCAATGGGGGAATACTAGCGGAGCTATGACGCAATTTGGTGAGTGATTGCTCTGGATCGGTTTTCTGCAGACGGGGGTATTAGCTGTCTGTGGACAGAAAAGGTTTGGGTACAGGAAAATTGAAGTAAAAGCTTGAGTACCCTCCGCTGGTTAAAATTAGATTGTATGTAACAAAAAGAAAAATATGAGAGAGGCCATTAAATCTGTTCATCGGGAAATTGTCGGTAGAACGTACTACGGCGTTGTCGCCGTTTCCTCTTGAAAATCACGCAGCAGTCAGTTGCCTCACTTCTTCGTCTTTGATTTCACAGACGGCGCTTGTCCTTAGCTGAACTCCAGTGGTCTTTCTAGCATTTATAATGCCGATTTGTATCTACTATTTTTCAGTTCATACGTTGGATGTCGATAATACATTCTTTAAAAATTGTTATTGTGAAAGTCAAATCCTGTTGGCGGTCATTTTTTATTTTTACAAATGCACGCACTCTTAATATTGAGTCTCATTTTCTAGTACTGTACTCTTTTTGTCTGCCTTTACTAGACAGCTCAAGAATTAGGTGTGCTAAGAAGCTGGTTCCTTATCAACTACCCGCAGAATCTTATCTCCGTTAAACTGATTTTAAATCATACGCTGATTTTTAGTTGTCAGGCCAGAGACCGCATTGACAGCCCGTGCAATTTGCTCTAGTTTATCGACATGCCATTAAAAAAAATAGTCCAGCATGGTTAATAAGTAAATAATCCTTTTATGTGCATAATGACCTAGTTCAAACAAAGGCCTGCTAGAGTTAGAGTTGTTTTAGTTTTTCATTTATTACTTTACTGCCATAACTGCTGGCAAGGTGACACATTTTGGAAGCTATGTCAGTGTGGTCTGTTTTAAATAAACAGGTGTGAAACAGTGAATAACTTAGGTGAGACATGAAATAGTCACAGCTGAAACTTCTTCCTTTACGGATCTGGTGATGCAACTTAAGGCACAGGATGGACCTTCCAGAGTTATTTCCTCCATTGTGTTCTGTTCATTTAGGATAGGCTTTGACAACCTGCGACCCAGAATTGGGTTAAGTTGATAAGAAAATGAACAGATGGATACTTAAAAAGTGGGGAAGGTTTAGTCATATTAGACACTCATACTGGAAAGTAATCATTTACAGTACAACTAACAACAATGATTACTAAGTAATTTACAAAGAAAAGTATATGGTAGAGCTTTGATTAAAACACATTACACCTTTCTGTTTTTTTTTTTAAGTGCAGTAGTTCTCATTGTGATGAAGGTAGGAGCTTCTCCATCACAGGATTGGGAGGGTCTCTCTTATAGTTTTTATTGCTAAAGTGTACAGTAGTCCATTACAGATATTTTCCCCCTAAATCTACTTTTATTTCTGAAATGTTAAGCTTTATTTTTATGTGAGGTCACTCTGCTTAATTAACAATGTTAGCAGCAGCAATTTACTTTTCAGTTTTCAGATTTACCTTTTGACCCTGAAGATGATTAAATTAATGAGATAGGATGAAACTTACTGCGGTGGGCTGGAGCCCTGCCCGGGGTTTGTTTCCTGCCTTGTGCCCTGTGTTGGCTGGGATTGGCTCCAGCAGACCCCCGTGACCCTGTAGTTAGGATATAGCTGGTTGGATAATGGATGGATGGAGGATGAAACTTAGATTTTTCTTTTTTATTATCTACAGTATATCACAGTGTTTTTCAAATGGGTATTTTATGAAAAATTAAAGCTATTTTTTAACAGAAGAAAAGAATATCAGGTCATGTATTAATTCATCCACTCATTAACTGAATAGTTTAATTTTAGGGTGACAGGTAAGCCACCTTTACCCATCAGATTTGGCAAGGCAGGCAGTATGCATTCATTTGTGTGGTAATAAAATAAGATGACATTTGTAATAATCTGAGCACGGTTACCAGTTTCACAGAAGGAATTTAGAATTATTAATTGGTTTAGATTTTTAAATAGAAACTGAGATCCCCCTATACTGTACAAGTAGCTAGAGCAATGATAGTAACATATAATTGGTAACAGAAAACCAGTATTCATCTAAAACTATAGCTTTAGCAATGTCAATCACCATGTCTGCCAGTGAGAGCATATAATAAATAGGATTAGAAATATATTGGCTCTTTTGAAATATCTGGACACTTTGAAATAACTAGATGTTGTGTATGGTATAATGAAACCCAAGGAAGAGCGTCTACTGTTAACTGCATTTTCAGCTGAGCTGCCACTAAGAACCCTTTTTTTATATAACATCCTTGGACTCGACAGACCATTAAATATTAAGTACGCAAATACAGGGATTATATAAAGTATGTAAGCATAAATCCTTCTGTTCATGCAGTAGCTATGTGTATTCTTAATGATTCATTGTCCTCTTTAAATGTACGCCTTCCATCCTATTAATCTGCTGAAATGGCTTCAGCCATTTTTAGATCTGTTTTAATTATCTTATCACCTTCTTTTAAAGTAAATAACATGATAACTATTCAGACATACACCAGCATGTATGTAAACAACCATAGTATCTGCTATCTCTGCAGTGAATTTAAATAAAAAAAACACTGTTTTATTACGAAAGACACATTTGTAAACAAAATTAATCATGTAACCATTTTATTAAACCCTACTGCTTGGTTGAGAAACCCTGTGTCTTATAGGTCTGTTGGCTACACAGTGACTAAAATTAGTGAGATAAAGAAAATCTTCTATAAACTGAGTGGCAGTTACTGTTGTTATCCATGGAATGGGGCCATCACAGCAGCTTAATAGACTGAAATGTTAAATATTGTATATTATGTATTTGTTTTCAGTACTCACATATTCAAATACATAATCCTTGGCCAATGGAGCCTGTCCCAGCAGCATGGGATACAAAAAAGGAACCAACCTCAAAAGGGATGGCAGCCATCACAAGTCATTTTAAAGACCTCTGCTAATCTAACCTGGATGTGTTTTGTAATGGAGGAACCTAAAGTACCCAGAGAAAACTACATTTCCATACCACCACTTTGAAGATTAAATATTTCAAAATAATGCAGTAAAATGTGGATTATGTAGAAATAATTTTGTATTATTTTATATACACAATTACTTATTGTTCATGTTTGTCAGTGTACTACAGGATGAAATGTATTCCTTTTTAGTTGGCATAGGCAAACTTTTAATACATTATTGATTCAATTAGGAGATTAGCCTAACTAACTGAATCAATATTACAGTTACTAATACTGCCTAGATGTATTTACTTTGTTCTTTTTTAATCCTACGCTATATAGTATAATATATCTACAGATGCTGCCGAATCTTATAAATAATGTGTCAGTGTTTAAAGGCAACATTTTCATGTCATCCTTTATGGTATGAAAGTATGCTTAACCAAATTATGGAGATAATAAATAAGTAAAGGTAAATACATTTTACTTACAGTACCCCAATGGCAGTTTATATTTGCTAAATAAAACCACAACTCCCATTTCCATTTTTTTCATGTTTCTGCATTGGCATTTTTGCAATGTGGTGCTTAGCTTGGCAGTATCAGGCACAACCTAGGAATGAGTCTTTCAATGTGCTGCCAGTGCAACATAAAGCACCCTGAAATCTTGATAATCTAGTGTTTTAGTCAACCTAGCAATATACTATTGGCTTGTGAGAGGATACCCATCTTAGATTGAGGAGGAAAATTAACAACTGAACTGAGAAAGTATCTTAGCTAGTGGTATAACACTGCACATGTACAGTATAAAGAGTGACTGTTGTGATTTTGGTGGTGCATAGAAGTCTTCAGGTTGGACTTCTTTGTAATGTTTGCACGTGCACTTTATTTCACATTTAAAGGGAGTACTAGTAAAGGTGATTTACAACAAAAGAGTGCCAGACACAGCAGAATTAATAGTCGTTGTCCAGAAAGTTATTACCAGGGTCCTCCTTTGGCCTGGTTCTTCCACAGTTCACCAAGTACTGAAAAATACTAAAGGTTGTAAAAGACACATATTTTTGAACACAGTAGTCAGTTTTATGATTGAGTGAGCATCTTATACAGGATTTATTCCTCATGTGCAGATTCACCAACTAAAAATCTCTAGCATGTTCTAGCTTTGTTTTATTTTCTTTTTAGTGTATTTTCTATCAAGTTTTTTTTCCCACATGACGTCTAAAACTGCAGACGTGTTCATAGTAGTTGTGTGAGCTCAACAGCAAGGGCTGGCAGAGGGGCATGTGCGGTATGGTTTAACTTTTTCAGGCAAGTCATAGAAGGTGATTGCTGTTCTGTCCACTACTGTATATGTGTACACAGTATGTGTTTTGATTTGCAGGAAGGACAGTACTGAAAACTCATTACCAAGGTAAAACAGCAAATAAGGACCTAGGAACTACAGGGATGTGGCTTATTAAAACAAAATGGTATACAGGATTATGTAATACACAATGAATTAAATCAATGCAACACAATTAAAACACTCTCTATTTTCCTGAAGTAATGTTCCTTTCCAGATCTGTGGAGCTGAGATTGACTCTGTACAACTCCACAGGCTGCACTCCCAGAGCCAAGTATAGTATGAATAGGCCGGGCGGTCCTGGAAGAGGCCTGAAAAACATAGGAAGCTGTAGCTTGTAGTCACCATCAATTGGTTTAGGGATTAAACACAATCCACAGCCTTTCCATTATTCATTTTTCACCATAACAACAACTCCAGTGGATTCTTTCGGTGTACTTTAAGTTGACACCTGGAGATGTTATTCCCTTCTAGGATGCCGTATAACATTATAATTTTAACCTGACCATGAAAAATATATTAATGTATACTGTATGTGTTTTTTTTATTTGTATATATATATATATATATATATATATATATATCCCTCTTACTCTCTCTGACATTCTCTGCTCCTGACAGACGGGGTGTGGGCAGAGGGGCTGTTTGCATAGAGGCTGTTTGCCTAGAAGATACAGACGCTCCTCTAAAAAATGCTGAAATTCTACCTTCACATTGCACCCTTCCTTGGGGCTGCTTTATCATGGTGCTTCGCATATCCATCTATCTATCTATCTATCTATCTATCTATCTATCTATCTATCTATCTATCTATCTATCTATCTATCTATCTATCTACTTAAAAGCCCAACAGCCCTATTGATTTTTGATTGTTTGCTTCTAGCTTTCTCTCTCTCTCTCTCTCTCTCTCTCTCTCTCTCTCTCTCTCTCTCTCTCTCTCTCTTTCTCTCTGACATTCTCTGCTCCTGAAGCGCACTTCTTTGAAGAGGAAGATATGTTTGCATTCTTTTAATTGTGAGAAAGAACTGTCATCTCTGTCTTGTCATAGAGCACAGTTTAAACTTTTGACTAAAGGGTGTTATTTCAAGGGCTCTAATAATGTTAAAAAAAACGTATTTAGAATGTCGTAAACAGGTTTTATATGCTCTAACTGCGAAAATATTAGATTTATAAATAAAAAATCCTACTTCGTGGAAATTCATTTATTGCGGTGGAGTCTGGAACAGATTAACAGCGATAAACGACGGTTTACTGTATAACTGTGCGGAGAATATTTATAAGCGGTGTGGGAGAGTTTATAAAGGCTTAAAATATATAAAAATAACCATGGTTTCTACTTCGTGGATTTTCACCCCCGCGATCGAGGAGGGATTACTGTATATATATTGTGGTAGATAGGGGGCGCTCTTGCTCCCTTGAACCCCTGTCCACGACTCCAGACACCAGGTAAAAGTCCAAATTCTGACTTTATTAAATCTCCACAGTGCACAAAGCACACTCTCCACCACAATACTCATATAAATCACAATAACTAACAATAAACCAATCCTCCAGCTCCCAGACGCGTTGCCACCCTTCCACCCAGCTCAGCTCGCCGTCTGGGAGCTCTCATAGTCCTTTTATATTCCCTGACCAGGAAGTGTTCTCCGTCCCTAGTCCATGTGACTCTTAATCTCTTCCGGGTCAGGTACAAGTTCTTTTCCTTATCCCAGAAGCCCGTCGCTCTTCCTATGACGAATTTCCGGGTCATAGGGCATGAAGTCTTCGGTCCTCCCTGCAGCTCCCTCTTGCGGCCCCTGAGGTATCCAGCAGGGCTGAGGATAAAAACTACAGCGTCCATGATTCCCTGCTGGTCTTCGGGACACCTCCATACTGCAGTAAGGGCTCCATCTGGCGGCCTGGGGGTATTGGCCGGGATGATAAGCCGGCCAAATATCACAATATCCATCCATCCATCCATTCATTATCCAACCTGCTAACTATAGGGTCATGAGAGTCTGCTGGAACAGCACGAGGCAGGAAACAAACTCCGGGCAGGCCACCAGCCCACCATGTATGTGTGTGTATATACAGAATATGTATATGCACTGTGTGTGTATATGTATGTATGTATGTATATTTCTTTTTTATATATATATATATATATATATATAAACTGCTCAAAAAAATTAAAGGAACACTTTGAAAACACATCAGATCTCAATGGGAAAAAGAAATCCTCCTGGATATCTATACTGATATAGACTGGGTAATGTGTTAGGAACAAAAGGATGCCACATCGTTTGATGGAAATGAAAATGATCAACCTACAGAGCCCTGAATTCAAAGACGCCCCAAAAATCAGAGTGAAAAAATTATGTGGCAGGCTAGTCCATTTTGCCAAAATTTAATTGCAGCAACTCAAAATTGTACGCAGCACTTTGTATGGCCCCTGTGTTCTTGTATACATGCCTGACAACATCGGTGCATGCTTCTAATTAGATGACAGATGGTGTTGTGGGGGATCTCCTCCCAGATCTGGACCAGGGCATCACTGAGCTCCTGGACATTCTGAGGTGCAACCTGGTGGCATTGGATGGACCAATATATAATGTCCCAGAGGTGTTCTATTGGATTTAGGTCAGGAAAGTGTGGTGGCCAGTCAATGGTATCAATTCCTTCATCCTCCAGGAACTGCCTGCATACTCTCACCACATGAGACCAGGAATAGTCGTGTACCAGGAGCCACTGCACCAGCATAGGGTCTGACAATGGGTCCAAGGATTTCATCCTGATACCTAATGGCAGCCAAGGTGCCTTTGTCAAGCCTGTAGCGGTCTGTGTGACCCTCCATGGATATGCCTCCCCAGACAATCATTAACCCACCACCAAAGTGCTCATGCTGAATGATGTTACAGACAGCATAATGTTCTCCATGGCTTCTCCAGACCCTTTCACTTCTGTCACGTGCTCAGGGTGAACCTGCTCTCATCTGTAAAAAGCACAGGGCACCAGTGGTGCATCTGCCAATTCTGGTATTCTATGGCGAATGCCAATCGAGCTGCATGCTGCTGGGCAGTGAGCTCATGGCCCATTAGAGTACATGGGGCCCTTGGGTCACCCTCATGAAGTCTTTCTGGTTGTTTGGTCAGAGACATTCACACCAGTGGCCTGTTGGAGGTCACTGTCAGGGCTCTGACAGTGCTCATCCTGTTCTGCTTTTCCCAAAGGAGCAGATACCGATCCTGCTAATGGGATAAGAACCTTCTATGGCCCTGTCTAGCTCTTCTACAGTAACTGCTTGTCTCCTGGAATCTCCTCCATGCCCTTGAGACTGTGCAGGGAGACACAGCAAACCTTCTGGCAATGGTACATATTGATGTGCCATCCTGGAGAAGTTGGACTACCTGTGCAACCTCTGTAGGGTCCAGGTATCGCCTCGCTACCAGTAGTGACACTGACTGTAGCCAAATGCAAAACTAGTGAAGAAACAGTCAGAAAAGATGAGGAGGGAATGTCAGTGGCCTCCACCTGTTAAACCATTCCTGTTTTGGGGGTCATCTCATTGTTGCCCCTCTAGTGCATCTGTTGTTAATTTCATTAACACCACAGCAGCTGAAACTGATTAACAGCCCCCTCTGCTACTTAACTGACCAGATTAATATCCCATAAGTTTCATTGACTTTATGCTATACTCTCATTAAAAAGTGTTCCTTTGATGCCTCTGCTTTTGTTAAAAAATACACTTTGGTTTCACATCTTGTAAAACTTTTTTAACATTATTTTATCGCTTCAATTGCATGTTGTTTGGAATGTGTCAGCAATCATTTATGATTTTTATTTTTTTTTTGGTCCTTCCCGCTACTTAAAATGTGTACAGTGTGATATCACTGAAACAGCTAAGTGGGGAAAAAGAAACAAAATACATGTCTTTGATGATAGTAGAAAATTTCACCTTCAAAAATAAAATTGCTTTTCTTAGTATAAGAAAACTAAATTGAAACAGCATGCTTTTAATTTCTTTTACAACCCTTAATAAAAATATGGTCAGTTATGCAGAAGTGGGTATCTAATCATTAGTTGGTTATCTAAGAATAGGGAAGGGCTAGGGAGGCAAAGGGAAGATCAAAAGGGTGTAAAAGCTTAACTCGCCATTAAAGCTTTATAGAATAGAATAGACTACAGAATTTTGAATAGCTACATGTAAAATGATTAAAACAAAGACAATAGCATAATATTCTCAAACCCACTTCAGTTGATTCATGATCATTGCACTGGAGCCAATCCTGGCTACAAGGGTGCAAAACAGGAATCAACTCTGAATGGAAGAGTCATACATCACATGGCTTAAATAAAGAAAATAATCAGTATCATTTAATAAAAACATGTATTTTTTTCTTTCTTTGCTTTAATCTTGGGTTTCATAGAAACTAATGCCTCAATATAACCTTTAAAGTAGCACAATAGATGCAACAAAATGCTATCTGACAGGCATGTAAATCCCATGACTCTGAAATTCTTAGATAAAATGAGGGCATTACTTGATGCTGCAGGCGCCTCATTTTTATTTACTTTATTATGATAGATGCTGGTGCTTCGTTGAATGTTGCCTTTGTGCTTTGTGCTCAGTGCTGCCAGGATGAGCTCTGACCCTCTAAACCAAGAAGTGCATTTGGTAATGATTTAATGGGTGTGGACTGTTGGACAGATAATTGACTTATCATTTGTAGTATGGAATTATATGTGTAATCATTTTTACAAAGTATAGGAAGAAGAAAACAAAACAAATGTTGTGAATTCATAGCTACTCACTGCTTGGAATCAGCAGCTTAGGATGACTGAGAAAACTAGTCGAAGTGTCATATGCAGCGTCTTTTCCCAGAGGTCTCTGTAAAGCTTTGCTCATTCAACAAAACAGAGCAATGAGTAATGGCTCAGTACACTGGGTAATGTATTTATAGAAGTTATATTACACTTGAGACTTGGTACATTAATTAATCATTTGTAGCACTAAATCACATATATTGAACAAATTAAAAACTGGTTGGAAAAAATGGTCATTTATAAAGATATTGCTAATAATATAAATATTATTGTAAGTTCGTACACTGTAATAATTTTAATATGCAATGGCAAAAGCCCCTTGTTTTTGATTGTATTACGTTATGATGTATTTGCAGATTTGAAGATTTTTCCTACAAGGTTTACCTGTGTTTTTTGTTTTTATAGGGTATTTTTCCTTACAACAAATGTAACGTGCACTCTGTCTTCATCCTGCAACCAAATAATATACAGTAGTATATACAAGCCACAGTACCCATCAAAGACAGGTAAATGAATAATTAAAAAATATTTGCTGTCTCTTGTCCTATGTGTGTGCTTTGAATGCCTATCCTCTCTATTTCCACGTGTGAACATCTCTTAACCGGCACTTCCTCTCTCAGGTGTGTTCCCATAAAGCATGCTTCTCAGACTCTGTCATTCTGTTCGCGGTGCCTTTCTCACCTCCTGTCTGGTTTTATACTTGCTGTCTTTGAAGGTGACTCTCTCAGCATGCGTCTCACACTTGCAGTCCTCTTTTGTTGTGTAACTAAAGCCAAACTGACTGATCAGATTCCTCAGAGGGACTGGACACACAGACCTTAATGTTTTATTATATACTAGAATTCACATCCTTTATCATCACGGTTCATTTATTCTTGCAAACGTTCACCAGCTGTACTCTTCACTGAGTTATCTACTTTGCCTTGGCATTTGATTGATTTGAAGACTGACAAGTTGTGACTATTTGTATGGACAACTGAGCTCATGCTCCCATACCAGTCTTAGGTGCCTGATTCTAATGAATTGTGCATTACTGGTAATATTTACTAATGGAGCACCTGCATTTAAATGTACATTACTTTTCAAAAGTTTGGAATTACCCAGAAAATTTGCTGCTTTAGATAGAAATTGGTATGATTTTTTATCACAGTACTATTAAATTGTTTTAAAAATATAGCTAAGACATTACCAATATTGAAAATGACTAATACTGCTTGAAACTAAGTGATTTATAATTTACTAGTTATGTTACCTGTCGAAAGACAGACAATAGAATAAGCTAAAAACATTGGATATTTCTTGCCTTACGTGTACCTTCAGCCTCCCTAAATGTCTTTCATCAGTGTTCTCATGTGTCTCAACTTCTCTTCCCAGATGCTTCCTCTGTCAATTGCATGCCCGTAAAGCATGCTTCTCAGACTCTGTCATTTTGAGGTGCTTTGTTCAGCTTTTGTTTGACCATTAGCAATACCCACTGTGAAAACATTATTTGTATTCTGGCATGGACTTCCGACTATGAAGGAAACTCTAAACATTCCTTCTATGCCTTTCGTCCATATGCTTGTGTGTTTCAACTTCTCTTTCCTGGCACTTCCTCAATTGATTGTGTTGACAGAGAGATTGCTCAAAGGAACTGGGTGCACACAGGGGTAGTGTTTTATTATTTAGTAGAAGATTACTCACATTTGACTTCGAGACCCATTTTTCAGCTGCCGTAAGTCTTGTGTCCTAATAGTAGGCTCTCTTACCTCTCTCATTCTTAATTAATTATGTTTAAACATTAATTGGCTATTGGGGAAACACTTGAAACTGTGTTGGCATAGCTGAAATCTATTATTCTGTTTAGTAAAGCAAGTACATTTATTTTTTCTTGGGTTGCAATGTACTGGCATTCCTAAAGTTCAATTATGATTTCAAAAATGGTGAAAATGAAAACAGCTTTCTCAAGAAACATGTCAGTCTACAGTTGTGAAATAAAGGGGATTCACTGTGACTGGTGGCCAAAATACTGAAGATTTCCTTCAAAGGTGTCAACTACTGTCTTGAGAGAGGAAAGCAAACTAAATTTAACCAGATGGAAAAAGAAGGGGAATGCCCAAATACACAACTGCACAAAAAAGTACATCTGTAGTGTAAGAAACAGAAACCTTACATGTCCTCCATTGAATGTTTACTGAAATAGTACAATCCATGTATTTACTATTGTGAACTCAATAAGATATAAAAAATATTTTATCCTCTCCCACTCATCTCTTCCATATTTAACCTTTGTTCATAACCAATTCCTTTTTCTTGTCATCCATGGGCGGCTGTTTCCACATACTTTATCACAGAACTTCCTCCATTTTGATATGATACTAATATTTTGGTATTATTGATGGATTTTCAAAATGTGTGTTTTGTTCAATATACAAGTTGACAAAAACACAGGAATTGTTGATGTGTTCTAAAAAGAAATTGAGTGTCTTCATGGACTTCTTTTGTAAGAAGATGGGATACAGCATTAACCTGATGTCAAGTTTCCATCTACAGCTGAACAGTCAACTGGAAAGAGTCAACAGGGTCGTGCATTTCTTTGTATTCTTGTCAATTCAATTGCAAGGATATTACCTATTGAGGAATTTGCACCAAAATGTGTTGTCATTCTGCTTTAAGTATGTCCCTATTTCAGGTGTTGTATGTGTCTATGCCTTGCTTAAGTTGTCTTTTGTTACGTCCTTGGTTCCTGTTGTGCCTGACTATGTCAGTGTAGGTGTCAGGCAAGGTGGCAGTTGATTTGGAGGAACCCAAATAAAGTGCAGACCTCTCGTAAATGTTTGTGAACCAAAATCAAAAAACAGCACCTGCTTTATGGATTGAACAAAGGTATGGCTCTCCACGCAAGATGTTCACCTGAAGGTTCCGTTTCATAAACTGACTCCTTGCTACATTGGACACTATGTGGTTTGAATAAAAGTCAAACTGTTTCTGTACAATTTTAAATCCCATATTCCATATTTTGCAAGCTGAAACCTTTCATATGAATCCCTTATTACCAACACAGTTCTCCTTATTCAGTTTAATTCAATGTCAATGAAGAATTTGAAGTACAGTATATTTTGGATTCTTGCTATCATGAATTCCCTTGTTAAGGATTTAGTGCATTTAGCGTGACTGCAGTCCCAAGAATAGACGATTGGCAGGTTGCTCTGCCCTACATACTCCCCATTTGTTTTCCTGCTTTCAAGCTTGTTTTCAGCACAAACCTGATGGGTGTGACTAAAGGCCACACCATTGAATGGGGGCTCTTTTATAATCTGGTCTCTCTTTAACTTATTTGAATAGCAAGTGTAGCTCCTATTTGGGGATTTTATCAAAAAGAGCACATTGGTGTCATTCTTTTTCTTGTGCAAAGTGTAATTAATAATGTCATAATTCTGTAATGCCATTATTATTTATCCTGCATATCCGTCTTTTATGTACATGTTTCTATAGTATTTCTACTCATGGAATTGCAAACAGTGAGATATCTACAATGTCGCTGTATAAGGACCTATAGGAAATTGTGGATAGAACCTCCAAAGTTTTGTGTGTGGTTATTTAGTGTTTCCTGATATAAGTGCTTTGATTTTTGAAATATGAAAAAAATAAATGCATCCATCTCCCTATAGCAGGACAGCGGATGAGTTGTATCAGATCAAAGTCCATGCTAGTTGGTTCTTCAGTGAGGAGTACATTTTTAATGCAGGGTTTGATGACAGATTGGTCTTTTTTTTTTGGTAACCTACCCATCCCGATATCCAGCAATGGTCTATGAGCAATATAATGGAAGAGATAACTTGCTGCACTCTAAATGGATTACAGAACCTCTGCCCAACAATCCATCATTCCTTGGCTTTTCAGAGCATTTACTCCTAAGGGAGTCTAACTCAAGTGCGCACAATATAGTTAATGTGTCTAGTGCCTCTGTTGATATGGACACATATACAAATCTGCTTCAGCTTTGGTCTTAGGACTTTAAAAACTACTGTGTGTGTTGTGTACCGCATTTTTTTTTTCCTACACATCTTAAAATTTTGGAAGCCATACTTGACTAAAAGTCATATCTCAGCCTGCTTGGAGTTTTCCAAATGGCATTTAAAGGAATCCGAAAAATGAAATACACACAAATATACAACATACAGATGTTTTGTAAAGTTGTGTTTCACTTTTAGTATTGCACCTTTAAGTTATAAGGCTGTGGGCATTTTCTTTTGTCATTGATTGAGCTTTATTTTTGTTAAATGTTTTCCTGGATTTTTTTTTTTTTTGTTACACTGAGTTACCACAAATAGAAATTAGTTTGTAGGTTTAATGAGCCTTAAAACATACAAGAAATAACAATAAAAGTCAATAGTAAAAAATATGCCATTATTAATAAGCCTCCACTTATATATTTTTTCCCCAGCACACTTTTATTAGAATAGTTGAATGAATTTAAAATATACTTTTACTTTCTAAACCTATTAAGCATTTGCTTTTGAATGTACTTATTTGTTTCTTCATTGAACTGACATTTCAGCAAATGCTGGTTCCTGCTTTGTGATCAAAGATCCTGGGACAGCGTCCATCTCCCAACAATCATGCAGTGCAACAAATGGGCTCAAGAAATGGATTTATGTACCATTTAGTGTGTACACGTGATGGAGTCCTGTCTAATTTAACCTGACTAGCTAAAGATATCCCTTATTATGTAGTGCATGTCTGTATACAACAGCAAAGATTTTTTTTTTTTGTTTATTTATTGTTTCTTCTCAGTTCTTAAATGCTTGAATCATTTGTTAACATCATCATTGAACTCTCCTCACACAAATTAAATCAAAGCCCTAATTAGCACTGGGTAAGGCTTTCAAATGAGGATTTGCAAAATGGGATGTGCTACAGAGGGAAGAAAATATCTGTAATTGGGATGTTGATATTGTAGAATGGAAGAGGAACCCCACAATTTCATCATTTTATCTGTAGCATTACATAATGATTGTTTAATACCATATAGCCTCTTCATCCCTCTGATGATCTTATATCAACCTTTATTAAGTACACGTGGTCTTAAAATACCTGTGCAAGTTGTATCATGCACCGGGAGACTCTCTGTCTATTTTAAAAAAAGATTCAAGTTGATAAATACATTTTTGTGTTATGATCAGGTAGTTTTCTATCTATCTATAGGTGGTTCCTACCTTACTTTTGATGCTGCCTGGATGAGCTTTAGCTCCCTGTGACTTTTATTTGATTTACAGATGGATGAGAGTAGCTTCATTGTTATTAAGTGTAAGTATCCTGGGAAGGTGTTCACTGTGAAATTGCTTCATACAAAGCAACACAGCTCCCTAGCCTGTAGTCGGCACTTCTCAATAGGGATGTGTCACTTTATACAGTATTGGATTTTTTTTTCTCAAAGGGTTGAGCCCTTCTGTAGTGTAACAGATGTAATTGGCTATGTAAGGTGACTTGGGACAATGCCCAACATCAGTAATATAATAACTACTTAATTATCTCTCAGTGAGAAAACCCAGATGACTTTGAAGTTCCTGTGTTTGACAACATAGATGGGAGCACCTGCACATACTTTTCCGGCAATTCCTAACAACTGGAGATTTTATCATTTAATTCTGTCGAGTCCCTATTTATTTTTGCTTTAAGTTTTCAGAATGTTATGTAAGTCAGTTGTTCTGAAGGTAATTTAAATGTAACTTTTAGGACTGTTGCTGGATAGCATATTACTTAGTCTTGGTTGTAAGGACATGGAATCCATCCCCTGCCTAATGTTGCTGTCTAGAATTTGTTTAGCCTACACATAGCTACATGTTTCCTCCCACATGGTAAAACATCCCTGAATGATTATTTGGCCTCTCTGAATTGTCTCAAAGGAAAAGTGTGCATGTTTGTACCCTGTGATTAATGTGTTATTTGATGTTCAAGTTTAGTCGACTTTTATCGTCCAATGATGTCTGGTTCCCCTTAACCCAGTAGTGAAAAAAGTAGATTTAGAAAATCATATTTTGTTTAGTTTAGTTTAGTTTTTTTTATGTCCTCCTGCCCATCCGACCTTATCTTTTTCTTTGTTACATACTGTATAATATTATTGCCTAAACTTGTTTATGTTTTATATTAACTTCCTTCCTGTTTCATCTTACAAACCACTTTGAGCTACATTGTTTGTATGAAAATGTGCTATATAAATAAATTCTATTCAATATACCCTTTAGACTTTTATCATTACCAAACATAAGCACACAAAAGCTAGATTTTTCTTTTCAACTATGAATTTATCAATTTCCATTGCATAGGTTTATGTTCATCCTGTGGACATACACAAAAATGGCAATATAACATTCTTTAACCCGTCTAATCCAATTCATTGTTTAAGGGGGCATAGAGCCTGTCCCAGCAGCATTAGGTACCAGGCAGGAAACAGCCTTGGACAGGGCACCATTTCATTGCAGGACTCATTAATGCACATACATTAATTGATTTAGGGTCACCAGTTGGTCTAACCTGTATATCTTTGGAGAAGTGAGAAGATAGGAGGAAGAAGCAAAAATCTGGAGCAAGGATAAATGTAAGGTGGTAAGGATTCTGACCTGGCCTGACTCCATGTAATGAGAAATGTTTGATTACTTTGATATAAGTTGTATGAACTGTTACATCTCATAGTTAAGATGATTTTGGGTACTGCAAAGTGCTACCTTAAACCTCTTACATCAGATGTTGTTTTAATGCTGGGTTTGGTGCAGAGACAGAAGATTTATGTGAATTATTAATATGGAAAAAGGAAGCACGGTACAATAAAAACATTGAAATATGGACTGAATTTGTCTACATTACTGCCGAGGGAGATAAGTTGCTTCATTCTGGCTGACTCAGCAACAGAAATGATTCACACTGTGACTAATAGCATAATGATGAACCATTCTGAATGTTGGTGATTTCAAGCAAGG